>NC_036842.1:7176130-7270992 GCF_002910315.2 Salvelinus sp. IW2-2015 | reverse complement strand
GTTGAATATTGGAATGTATTTGAAAATACCATTTGGAAAGCATTAGCATGTAATTGCCAGTACTACAAATACATATCCTTGGAAGTATTTGAAAGACAGTATTTTCAACAACAAMAAAAGTAKTATTATTYRGGCGTATTTGAAAAAAGTTTTGAATGTACTTATTCGTTTAATTTGAATTACCAAACATATCATTYCACTTTTTAATTCCAAATATGCAGCCTAAGCTTTACATCGGTGCCTCATGAAAGATGACAAGATGCCATGTTACATTTAATAATAAAACATCAGGGTTTCAAAATGCTCGTCAGACATTGAGCAGCGATYTGGTCTGAAGATATGCCCTGCAATGCTGAAAAGCTGCTCCACAGCTGYGGAGGATGCTGGGACATGTATATAGGTACTCAGCAGCAACTATGTGCGGTGTTGGATATGTGTGACTGTGTTTCTTGCAGAATGTCAGAGGATCAGTAGTTGGTGGAAGATATGGGGTGATGAGGTACTCCTCAAGGTTATTATAGTAAACTAAAACTGAAACTAAAACAAACATTTAAAAAACAAAAACTACACTGACACTATTATCTTTGATTGCAAAACTAACTAAAATAAAAAACATCAAATTACGTTTAGTTTTAGTTTTTTAAATTCTAAACTTCGGGCTAAAAAATGTAATGGGTTTTTCAAGCTTTTTTTCTAATGGGGTTTTCATGCTTCTGAAACTGGTGGGGTAATGCAGCCAAGAGATGCCGGTTTCAAATAGGACTAGCTTGTGCATCACTATCACTAGCTATCAATAGCTAACAGGGAAGAAATAAGAGGGCGAGCGTGGAGCGTGTGCGTGAACATTGGCGACAGCAAAAGGTAAAGCCCTGTATGGGATTGTCTTGAGTACATTRCTGGAAAGGACAAAAGTAAGTGTATTGTAGTGTCAGCAGCGTGTGTGGAACAGAGATACACKGARCAAAAATATAAATGCAACATGTAGCTGTTCCCATGTTTCATGAGCTGAAATAAATAAAAGGTCACAGAAATTTTCCATACACACAAAAAGCTTATTTCTCTCAAATKATGTGCACAAATTTGTTTACATCCCTGTTAGCAAGCATTTCTCCTTTGACAAGATAATCCATTCACCTGACAAGTGTGGCATATTAAGAATCTGATTAAACAGTATGATCATTACACAGGTGCACCTTGTGCTGGGGACAATAAAAGTCCACTCTAAAATGTACAGTTGGTGAGATCCATTCATCAACCGCCATCACCTCACGTTTCAGCATGATAATGGCCGGTCCCATGTCGCAAGGATCTATACACAATTCCTGGAAGCTGAACATGTCCCAGTTCTGGCCTGCATACTCACCAGACATGTCACCCATGGAGCATGTTTGGGATGCTCTGGATCGACGTGTACGAAACTGTGTTCCAGTTCCCTCCAATGTCCAGCAACTTTGCACAGCCATTGAAGAGGAGTGGAACAACATTTCACAGGACACAATCAATTKTGTCACACCAGATACTGACTGGTTTTCTGATCCACACCCCTACTTTTTTTTAAGCTATCRGTGACCAACAGATGCATATTTGTATTCCCAGTCATGTGAAATCCATAGATTAGGCCCMAATGAASTTATTTAAATTGACTGATTTCCTTATATGAACTGTAGCTCAGTAAAATCATTCAAATTGTTGCATTTATATTGTTGTGCAGTGTAAAAAGGAAAACCCAACCTCAAAGTTAAACTGAACAGCGGCCACAAAGAATCACACAAACCATTTCAGGATTAAGACAACKTGAGACAGCCACCAGCTCTTAGTAGCTGCACGCAAATTGCAACGGTAGGACAATCAACTTTAGCAGTTGGAATGAAAAAGAGCAGAAACATGGCAACCGAATTCAAAGGAGTAAAAAAAAGAAAGAAGCACTGGTTAGTTTATTGATCCAGTCTGGCACGTCCATGAGACTGTACGATGAGCCAGCCTTCAGAAAGTTCAACCAAACACTTGATCCCAAATTTAGAACTCCTGGCGCTGCTAGAGTAAACGTGTTGATTGCTTTGCAAATGGATACAGCAACCCAGAAAGTGAAGGAGATTCTGAAAGAGGCATAGAAAATAACCCTGTGTGTAGACGGATGGATAAAGAAAGGATTGCCGGCTTTTGCTTCTGTACATATCAACCTGTTTCTTTCACCTGCTTCTATCACCCCTCCTCCAAGAAGGCACAGCATGCGTTGCTCAAGCTSCATTGGATTTAGCATCCACACACCAGAGAGGTAATTGACTGGACATTGGAAGCATGGGACATACCAGAGGAGAAGATCCTACTCGTCGTAACTGTCAATGGGGCGAACATAGTCAAGACTATCAAGTTATTACAGAACAGGCAAGGGAATACCCTTGACCAACAACAACCAGAGATGGCCATAGCTTTGAACGGTGCGGCAGAAATGTCTGAATCTGAGTCAGACAACCAATAATTATATTTTTTAATCTAAGTCACATTAAGATTGATTTATAACTTAAACATAACCAAACCTATGACSWGRCCCCTCACYTTAKGTATTACTGCCCCCCAGTGGCAAGAAGTAACATTCCACAATAACGCAAACTATAGGCCTCATGACATAAATGGCTCCTAACCTCCCACACATAGGCTACTTTCTGTCTCTAACACGAAAACTAAAACTGAAACGAAATGATTTGATAAAATTCGAACGAAATAAAAACGAGTAAATCAAGTCTGAAAACTAACTGAAGCTCAACTGGATGTCCATAGCATCAGAAAGGACATACTCATGCATGGATAGCTTGGTGACAGGCAGTGTGTCAAGCTTGTCTTCATACGCATTGAGAACTGATGTAATAATTTGATTCTGAGAGTTCCACCTTGTTGTTGACAGTAGCTGGTTGCAGCAAATGTTGACTTGCGGTTGTCAGTGGCGTAGAGGAGTTTCACAGGGGCCCCYTGCAGTTTTATAGCTAATCTCATGCTTTTTTTTTACATATTTTGCCTTGAGGCTTAAAGAATATTTATCTTATTAATATTAACAAAATATGAAATGTGTATTTTTATAGACAGAAGTGTCAGATATCACTACATTTAAATTAACAACAATATCCAGAATTTCAAATACTTTTTTGGAAATTTTGAAATACGGTATACTTTTGCTCCGAACAAGGGCATTTCCAGGCATAGAGCCGACATGGAAATTAATAATATTGAAAGTATTTAGAGAATTCAAAAAACAAAAAAACAAACATTTGGGGGGGTGATGTAACTGTCCACCATCTTGGTTCTATATACAGTGCCTTCGGAAAGTATTCAGACCCCTTGACTTTTTCCACATTTTGTTAYGTTACAGCCTTATTCTAAAATGGATTAAATACAAACATTTCCTCAGATATCTACACACAATACCCCATAATGACAAAGCAAAAATATATAAGGTCCCACAGTTGGCAATGCATGTCAGAGCAAATACCAAGCCATAAGATCGAAGGAATTGTCCGTAGAGCCCCGAGACAGGATTGTGTCGAGGCACAGATCTGGGGAAGGGTACCAAATAATTTCTGCAGCATTGAAGGTCCCCAAGAACATAGTGGCCTCCATCATTCTTAAATGGAAGAAGTTTGGAACCACCAAGACTCTTCCTAGAGCTGGYCGCCCGGCCAAACTGAGTAATCGGGGGAGAAGGGCCTTGGTCAGGGAGGTGACCAAGGCCCTTGACACGGCTCTAGAGTTCCTCTGTGGAGATGGGAGAACCTTCCAGAAGGACAACCATCTCTGCAGCACTCCACCAATCAGGCCTTTATGGTAGAGTGACTCAGTAAAAGGGACATGACAGCCCGCTTGGAGTTTGCCAGTTGACACCTAAAGGCTCTCAGACCATGAGAAACAAAATTCTCTGTTCTGAGGAAACCAAGATTGAACTCTTTGGCCTGAGGAGGAAACCTGGTACCATCCATTTTTTTTCAGAGGCAGGGACTGGGAGACTAGTCGAGGCAAAGATGAACGGAGCAAAGTACAGAGATATCCTTGATGAAAACCTGCTCCAGAGCTYTCAGGGCCTCAGACTGGGGCAAAGGTTCACCTTCCAACAGGACAGTGACCCTAAGCACACAGCCAAGACAACGCAGGAGTGGCTTCGGGACAAGTCTCTGAATGTGCTTGAGTGATCCAGCCAGAGCCCTGAAAATAGCTGTGCAGCGAATTGACAGAGCTTGAGAGGATCTGCAGAGAGGAATGAGAGAAACTCCCCAAATACAGGTGTGCCAAGCTTGTAGCGTCATACCCAAGAAGACTCAAGGCTGTAATCGCTGCCAAAGGTGCTTCAACAAAGTACTAAGTAAAGGGTCTGAATACTTATGTAAATGTAATATATATWTTTTTTATACATCTGCAAAAAAATCAAAACCTGTTTTTGCTTTGTCATTATGRGGTATTGTGTGTAGATTGATAAGGGGGGAGAAAACAATTGAATACATTTTAGAATAAAGTTGTAAACGTAACAAAGTGTGGAAAAAGTCTAGGGGTCCGAATACTTTCCGAATGCACTGTACAGTATACCACAGTGCATTATGTTGTTGCTAATCAGAGATAAATGGGATCGATACAGTGTTGTGGAGACATGAAAGTGAGAAGATGCTACAAGGCCTGGTCTGAGAGGAGAGATTGTCTGGCAGTAAACGAGTGAGGACAGAGGAGCGAGGGGGGTGTACGGTATACRGCATGTAAATCTGTGAAATCAGTGGTAATTACTGTAAGCACACAAAAAGCCACATCTCAGCTGGCAGTGACGGTGCTAATCACCCTAACACAGTCTAAACCCAGACACCGAGAGTGTGTGTTTGTGTGTGTGCATGTGTGTGGTTATGACATAAAGGCTAGAGATCTGAGTGTGGTTGGTAGCAGTGAGGATATATTCCACTTCAAGAAGGTAAACAGTAATGTTATTACTCTCTCATTAGCAATGACTATGATCTCACATGTTGTCACAGGACCATCAGATCTCCCTRACAGGGTTTGAGGTCAATTCAGTTTTAATTTGTCAATTCAGGAAGTGAAAAATCCTGATACTTCCTTGACTGACCAGAACTGCTCATTTAAACCTCTAAATTGTCTTGGTTGGCATGTGCACCTGTTAACATACAACTGTTTACAGTATTTGTGTGCAGTGCTGTGGGCTTTTTTTGTAATGACACTATTGTTCAATTATTGGCTGTTAAAAGCATTAACAGTGCATTATATTTCTAAAATGTGAAGGCCTATGGCTACAGATATGCTACATATTTAAACATGCACATACTGTGCAGGCAATCCGGGTACTATACTTGCTTCAATAATAAATGAGAAATCAACAGCAAATACAATATGTCATATTAAGAAACGAATGTCTTCCATCTTTCATTCAAATTCATTCAAATCATAATTTATCTTTTGCTTTAATTAAAAAAAACAAAAACTATCAAACAAGAGTCCAAATAGGCTACAATAGACTATAAATAGACTGGTCAAATTGCCAATTTAATGTCTGATTATTCAAAATCTTAAATTGATAAGAGATAAAGAAAACCACAACTCAATCTTAAGAAATAGTAACCTTAATGATATTAATTGATCAGTTGATAGTGCAGCAAACTATTACAAAAAATATCACAAACAAAAAATACATAATGTAGTTTCTAGACCCAATTCCATTTCCCGGGGAGGGAGGTCCATTAACTCTCGAGCTGATTTTATGGATKTATCAATCAGCATTTCACTTGAACGTGTCTTGTTATTTTTCTCATATTTATTTTTACCAAAGACGTTTTCCCTCCAAAGATAGGTCTACTTCATTCAAATAAMCTTTGGCTTCCGGACTGTTAATAACCTACATTGTGTTGTGACATTCTTTTCACTCTCACTTTGTCAAGTACGTCTTTAATTAAATCTATTCTAACTAATTCATCACGAATGTTGTCTACACCATGTAGCCTACCAAAACTCAGCAGTGCTCATCAAACAAGCAAAGAGAAAAACCACAGAACGTTATTTCTCAATTTGACCTGAAAACTCAACATTATCAACCCAGAGCTTCTAATCTATTCTATTTGATCGAGTTCTGTTCTATTTATAATAGGAATTCTAACTTGTCCAAATAAAAACCAGGCTCTGCATCAACCAGCAATGAATATRCTCAAGTTAGCCTGCTCTCCTACCTGTATAACCCGCATGTTGAGTCCCGTCTCCTGGGCCAACTGTTCCCGAATGTGTCGTGTGGGTTTCGGCGTGGCCACGAAGGCAGCCTTCAGCGTCTCCAGCTGCTTGGCTTTGATGGTGGTCCGCGGGCCTCGCCGCTTCGTGCCCGAATTCTGCTCCTCATTCTCGTTATTGTTCATGTCCTTATCTGAGGACATGGAATTGTCCGTCTCTTTTGTGTCGTCCTGTATCGGGTCCTGGAGGTCCGGCGATAAACTTCTGTCTGTGCATGATGACACTGGGGGACGGGAGAGAATGGAAAGGTTTCAATCGGAGGTGTCATGGGGCCTACTACTAGATTATTGCTGTAGCTTATCTAATCACAAATAAACTAGAATATGTGGAACAATGACGCCTCACAAAATACAAATATGGAAGCCCTTTTCACTTCCTTATATATATATAATATATATATATATACATATATAAAATAGCCTACACTTTGCCAATGTAACCAATATGAAACAGACTAAATACCTGGATTTACCAGTTTAAATCTTCACAAATAAAACAGGTGTAACCATCTCGACACTGCCCGCGTGTGACCTAAGCGATCGAGATAATGAAAGAGAAATTATGCATGTAATGTGAAACAAAAAAAGGGGGCTAGGCTGATCCCCAAGGACCCGCTGCGTCGCACGATAACAGCATGTCATTGTCCGAGGGGAGGGCTGTTTGAGCCATTCATCTGACAGGAATTTATAGCGTTGATAAGACTGAGCTATGGTCAGATGCATTCAGCGAAGCGGAGATGCTTTGTTGGGGAACATCATCAAACGCTAGGCTACACATGCCCTATACACGGCCCATTGCSGCGGCGAGAATGTCAGTATGTTCACATTTGCAGCTACAGACACCCAACGAGGGGTCAAATTCAATGTCACGTCTTTCCAGGATACAAATGTTATTCCTCACCTTGTTGATCTAAAGACAAAATCGAATGGCAGTGATGGGAGCCTGAGAACCCCATAAACACAAGCTTTTCTGAAAGTTGTTGACTTGCACATTTTAGTTCCAAACACCCCAAAGTGTAGGCCTAATATTTTAACAATATCAAGGCCATGTTGAATAAAGACATTTTAGAGATATTTATTTATTTGGCGAGGAAGTAACTTGCAGCCGAATTCTCCATAGGCTACACATGTTGKACCATGTAGGCCTACGGCACTGCAGCTAAAATGGGAAAGTAAGCTAGAATATAGAATAGAATSCCCAAATTCATATACATCTACAAGACTAGGCTACTTCAGATTGGACGCAGACGATACTCCAACGAATGCAGAGCCAGAGCTAACACGCAGACATGCATGTCCATGGTTTTGAATTACCTGACGGAGGCCTATTGTAGGACTTGATATAGGCCTCCGTTATGGCTCTGGATAAAACAATTTAAATGGCATAGTAACACAATATGATTTCGAATTCATGCATTTTAGTTCGGTAAATCATATGTGAATATGTGGTTTAGGCTTATCCTATTTTAGGAATCCAACAAATACAACCGTGTAGTAGTTTAAGGCGTTTCTCATCGTGCACAAATATTAATGCTCCACCATTCCCCCGTGTATGGGATGGGATCCCACGTTGAAACGATCAGTAAATAAATACACACAAATTAATCAGTTAACGTAGGTGGCCAAAACAGTCTTCCAAAAAACAACCCGCTTTAAATGATGCTCGTTGCTTTCAAATACAAATGCAGACTATAATATACCACTTATATTTTTGAGGGGGGAAAAATAGGCTTAGGCTACTAAGAAAGAAAGGTCCATTATTTTCAGACAACCGTGTAGAATTTTTCCAAGAACAAGACCAACAGACCATTGATATTTTCGTATCCATGCACTAGACTAGCCTAACATTAGTAGACCGTCTAGAATGTCTACTGTAGACGCACTTTTGAAACCCTTAGCTATAATTAGGCTACCTGAATTCAAATTGACTTCCTTGATAGCCCCTGAGCTTAGGTAGTCTTCTTTGCACACAAACTTATTTTCGTCGATGACATAGAGCTCCTCGCCCGTGGACAGCTGCTTGTTGCACACCATGCACGTGAAGCAGTTGAGATGGAACACCTTGCTGCGCGCCTTGCGCACAAGATCGCTGGGAGAGATGCCTTGGAGGCAGCCCGCGCACTTCGTCCCAAACCTCCTGAAAATAAAGGGAGAGAGGAGAGGGGGGTTGATGTGAAATCCCCACGACACAGAAATACATACAAAAAAAATATGAATTTGAGATGGACATTTTACTGTTCTAACTTTTTTTTTTTTAAATAATGTATATGCCTATTAGACAACGAATTTTGCAACTGTGGGCAATGCAGAAGGTTTGGCGCGTAGCCTGATTTGAAGCGTTTGTTCCAAGAAAATTACGAAATCGCAATGACAAAACACTTACAACAATGACTAAATATATTCTATAGTAGTTATAATTTATTGTTTTTATTTTATACATTTGTTTCATTGTATTACATATTTGCCATGATTGAAGAAGGGGTAGGCTATTTCGAAATAATTTTCGTTAAAATCTAACAGACTACTCTTGATACATAATATAGCCTAAAATGTAGCACCTGCGCTAGACTGAGAAATACCATAATTCTTGTTTTTAACAATAAACCCACGCAGAACGTATTAGTGACAGTCATCACATTGAGACTACAGAGATATCCGAGGATTAAACGGACTAGGAACATTTTAGCGTGAAATCTCCTGTTAATCCACATTCACCCTCTTCACGTGCAAAAAAAAGCATAGTGGATATACTTGTATTATTTGGATAGACAGGCGAGTATATAACAGCCTAACTCAACGTCTCATCGTTTCCGGGGATAAGTCGACAAGGTAAATCAGTTGAAAATGAAGTGTTTCACTGGAAGAAAAAATGTGTGCTACATATAGTGATGGGGAATGGGAAACCTTATTATGTTTTTCTCCCACCATGCATTGTACTTTAGTGTTTCCCTCTCCGATGTGAAATAAATAGGCCTAATCCACCTCATCACGAGCCAGAAACCTCATCACGCGCCTCTCATGGTGATTTGGTAATCTCTCTCATCAACATGGCGTCGCCTCAGGACGAAACAAATACAGGAATTGAAAATATTTCAATTATAATACGATTATTGGAGGTAGTGTGTGTTTGAGGGTGTGTGTGGGGGGTGGGAGGACGGGGCGAGCGGTCGAGGCAAGCCCCCTTTATTTTTTATCAGAATCCCTCTCTCTTTCYCTGTCTCTCTCTCCAGCCATTTGCAATAGTATCGCTCCACTGTACCCTTTCACATGCACGGCTCGGCGAGGACACAGCACTACTTACACAACAAATGGCCACATTAGGGTGATTACTGTTTCGCCTGGCTAATTGTTCGGCCATTTAAATCCACGGATGGAAGCCGGCTAATATGATGGTCAAGGCCGTTTGAGGCCAACATTGCCTTCACAAAAGCTTAAATACTGGGCCTCACATGTCATTAAACAATTTGTACAGGAGGGGGAAAAAAGCTGACACATAACTAATTGGTATGATGCTATGAGAGTGCGCGTACACAAACAAGGGCCTACACTTATCACTGAATTACCACTTTGAAGAACTGAGCGGCTGGTGTAGGCCTAATGGTTAAGTTTTAAAATCTATTGGACCAAACAATAGTGKAAACAGAGAGTACAGGTGAGAGGAAAATGCATATTATAAATAGATTTCAACTGCCTCCATGTGCATGGAGAGAAGAGAATTAAGAGAAGTGAATATTCAAGCYGACATAATATTCAACCCCACCAATMATATTGATTTATAAATAAAAGTGATATTATTTGTCATAATAAATATTAGGAATAAAGGTTATGATTCATATTGTCAGAAAACACACTGTGTCTCTAAAAAACACCCTCTTCATGTAAAACTCAAGCGGACAAAGAGTGATAACGTGGACATCTCAGGCTATGATTAATTAGTTCTGTCAACATGCTAAATATATTTGTGATATTCAGAGCTCTAGAATGAACTTATAACTCTGAAATTATATACATTTATATAGGCCTAATAATTATATGATTTTTGTGGTTACAATATTATTTCTGCAAGGCTTGAAATTGAATAATTTGAAGTGACATTCTAAAACAATTCTAATAACTGATAGGCTATCTCGCCTATAGGTGAATTATAGGCCATCATGTGAAGTAGGCCTTGGCGAACCATATCCATTTCCACGAAACAATGTGTAGGCCTACAGAATAATATCATGATGGTTAATTCATTATGTGAGTGACGCTATAACGAKCGCTATTTTGATCATTGTGTGACATGCAATCAATTTCAGCATTTTAAGACACTTACTAACAAAAAACAGACAAACAAATCTTCAGAAGCAGCAGGGTTATAATTCTCCCTGGTGAGTTCACAGAGTTTTTGGCATACCTGCTTTTTCGCATAAATCCCCAATCTGAATCCTTACCTGAAAAAGTCAATTTTACAATAAAGCTTCCCATCACGCGAGAAGCACTTCTCGGTCAGGTTACAGTGGCACTCGCAGCATTGGACGCACTTGGCGTGCCAGGCTCGGTCCAACACGTTGAGCAGGAACCGGTCCAGGATGGGCCTGTCGCACCCCGCGCAGTGGACCATCATCCCACCCGTCTGGAGGATAACGAGGGCCGACCTTCCCACGCGGACTCCGGTGCTGGGTCTGGGGCCACGCGGCTCTCCGCGCAGCAACGTCTTGGCTCCGGGGTTGTGGACAAAGCAGGCGCGAATGTTCTGTCAGGTGGGTGGATGGGTGGGGAGAAGCCCCTYTCCACTACCGTTTAAAGGCAGGCTATAGGCGAACACTCCCCGAAGTTCCTCTACTGTACTCCTGGGTCTGGAAGCCCCTGTCCTGTTCTGTCCTAGCACTTGTCACAATCCAGAATCCAAAAGAAAAAWTATGAATTTAAAAAGCACCTATAGTCCTCTTCTTCATTGACGGGCTGCGTAAAAATTGACACGTGGAAAGCCTGTTCGTCCCCGCTGTAGAGAAAATGTTACATGGGCTGTAGCCTATTATTATTATTTTGTTGTTGTTGTCATTTTTTGTTTTTAGGTTCCACTTCTTCGCCTCCGCTCACCTCACGTCGACACTTTTCGCATCACTGTGCCCGGCTCTGCGGGCGCCAGGCGCATCCGTATTCAGATTGGGTGACGCTCTCCTTAATTCCCGTGCCTGGGTGGCCAATCAGGACTCAAGTTGTCATGGTTACCCCTTTAAATARTGGTCGGTAGCCTACCTTCAGGTTGACCCAAAACATAAACCATGCTTGCAGAAATAGGCTAATAAACTKTAACTTTGCGGAGAGGGACATGATATTTTGGCAAACATATCACTCACTGGTCACTTGTTTTGTTACTGCCCTGTTATAGAATGGACCTAAACGGTGTAAATAGGTCTACAATCTGCCATTTTCTATTTGTCAACTGTAGCTCAACGATCAAGCTCTTGGGGTGAATGGATTTTAGGGACTATCCCCACCCGACGCTTCAAGAAATGGAGCACCAGCCGACGAATTACATAGACTAAACTACCTGGGCCATATAAAAAACCAAACATGCATTTTGTCTAATATCACCAATCAACAAGATCTTTCTCTGTTACAATTGGGCCAATTAAGACATGTTATTTAGAGGAAATTCAAGTTTTGATTGGTTTAATTGAATCCCCACAAATTKAAAGCTAAATGAAGCTTCTATAGACACCAAGGCACAAAACAAAAACCTGCGGATCATCTTCCATTTTCTTTCTTCTTTTCACCTCTTCTTCGTCTTCGGTCTTTGACAAGATGACCTAATGGAGTTGATGCCTATTAGCCAACACCTTTCTAAAGCGGCCTACAAAGTGAGGGGGCCGTCTTTACATGACATGATACCCGCCTTAAATGACCCTGAATGGGATGCGATGGGAGTAGCTGAACAAGAGCTAATGCTACAAAACCCTCCCTGCATTATCATCTGTCTCTCCCTCTGTGTGTGTGTGGAGTGGAGGGGRCGGGAGGGTAGGGGGACCTAGGCAGGCCCTTTCTCATGCAGAAAGCTATTTACAGGGAAATGCACAGGATTAAGATAGCGGGGCCTCATCAATAGGGAAAGCTGAGTCGCCCGCCGCTTTAACAGAGTAGCCACCAATCGAAGGGAATTTCAATATTTACCCAGATCATCATTTAGTTAGTTGCGGCATTGCAAACATCATGCAGACGCTAATGGTTGTTAGTGGAAATGTGAGGCTGGTTTAAAACTGCGTTTGAGCATTTGTAGTATAGGGCTATAATGAGTTGGTTAAGCAGGTGTTAATTTGGGCCCATTACGCATTCTCATTTAAGATAACGTTTTAATCAGAACAACAACAACCTCATCAACAACATGGATTGGCAACTTTATGCATTCATAATATTATCATTTCAATTGCACATTGTTGCTGTGGGCCAACATAAATAACTAAGAAACGTGTTGTTTATGATAAATGTGAAAATAGCCTGCTTTATGGCAAGAAACTGACAATATTTCAAGTTTTACTAAAATACACGACTGTCATATTTGTATGAGTTTGTTTGAGTTTTATAGGCCTATCAATATTATTATTATTTATCATTCTGTCTTACGAATGATGTATTAATATGTATTATGTATTGTTATTATTATATCCTACTCCTTACCATCTTTCACCATTACCACCACCGCCACCATCATCCTAATCAATGTTTTCAACCAAAAGCATACTTGCACGGATAAAACAAGGCCTRTAGCAATTAGCTAACCTTACATAGAGCAACAAAAAAACATGTGATAACCAGAGTGAGGTTGTAGCGCGTGCATGCATGCATCAATTTTGGAGCAGTAGGATTATCCATCCATATCCAACCGTAGATTGTAGAATGTGAAATGGTTGGTATTAAATGGTGACTCTACATGATAATAAAGCAGCAATTTATGTAGCCAGGGGAGGCCGTTCAGCTTGTTGGGAGAGAAAGGGGGAGAGCCCGGGCCACCAAGGGGACCCCCGCCGCTCTTGGCAGGCGAAAGTGGCAGCAAAGCTTGGACTCGYTCTCGGTCTTAATCCCAAAGCTATCGGGGCTTGCTATTTATTTTTCTCACCAAATCTTATTTTCTTGACTCTCCGTTTAAGAACTCCTAAACATTTCAGTTCGTATGTCGTTAGCACCAATGAACATAGACATATAGGCTACTCCCCGTCAACAACAAGTAAATAAGGCGCGAAAATAGACGACACGCGCACTTGGTGTGCCTACTAATTTACATATCTGAAACTGTTAAATTGCTCAAATTCAACCTGCCAACTGTTGATGAGTAGTCAACATGGGTTTGTAGCCTATAGTACTTTCCTGCCTCATATTTTCCTTTAGGCCTATGATAATACCCTATTATTAATACAACCAGGTAGCATTCACGTATACTATGATAAGGGTGTGCGTAGAGAGTCATATAGGCCTTTCCAAATAATGATACAAACGGTGCTTTTAGAGAATATTATCTATTTTGGGGACAAAGCGTTATCACCCTGTACGTGGGAAGAGAACATGTTGTGTAAAGAGACCTCTGGCTACAGCTTCTCGCCTCTTGTTTGAGTCCCATATTTCATTGTATAGGGAAACATTTCATTGGGTAGCTGTGTTCTCTCGTTTATCCCACCACCTTTACTGTTCTGCCTGTMCCCAGCTCTCTGCTGCAAGCCAAACAGTCCAGCGCCGTGCCTAGCAGAGCCACACAGAGTGCGGGACGCACCTGCTACTAGGAACTACCGAAGAGAGCGGAAGTGATCAAGGTGCTGAAACTAGACAACTCGCTGCAGGGGCCGGGTTTTTATKTCTTCTTCGCTCTTGCTAGCCTAATTGAATATACAGATGTAGGATCTTAATTTGATCACTCTTTTGTCGCTGGGAATTTTGSTAAATTGTAGTGTATTCAAGGTTTAAAAAGGCTTCTAAAGTTTGTARATTCCACTTTAAAATGTCAGACTTGATTTGCCCTAACGAAAAATATAAACCCCTACAAAAAATGTATATTGATTATAATACACATAATAATTCACATTTCCTGGAATATTTTCCTGTTGTAGCAAACTGGCTCAAATTAAAATCCTACATCTATATGTACATTAGAAAGCACCCATGCAACAGAGAAACAACACACATTGCAGACATTATACAGGAACAAGTCTGTTTATTAAGCCATAACGCCACTATTTGAAACCCTGTGGTCTTATGAATGGGGGTTGTGGTTCAAAGCCTACAAGCTAAATTAATGCGGCCCTGAACATGCATCCCTTCCGATTTCTTGTTCAGCATAGTACTGTTCTAAAAACAGTAGGCTACGCGTTGATTCTGAATAGGCCTGTACAGTCACACTTTGTTTTCATCATCAATCAAAAACGCATTGGCTTGCACAAGATTCTTTTATGGCAATTTTCGGAATATCAACATGTGATTAGGTGTGGTAATGACTTGACAGAAGTAAACAACTTACAGGGGTTGCTCTGTCATTATGCTCTTCTAGTATGATTTTCCAGGTGTGGTATGATGATTCATGGGCTGTATATCTGTGCAACACCAACACATTCCTACAACGCTGTTGAGGCGTCATACTCTGAATCTGGTGAGGCGTCATGCACCAATATTTCTTGAAGAGGCGCTTATGGCCAAATCAAATGCAATAGGTTATCTTTACAAGATAAATTATGTGTAAAATAAACTGTATCTTTAAAAACAAAAGTATTCTATGTGAGAGAGGAACGATTTAACTGTCAGCTACTCACTGGACTACACAATGGGAACAAAACTCTAGAAACATTTTACATTTTGTCCCTAATACCAATGTATTTACATGACAGGTGGTATTACACAGTACAAAATACTGCACATACTGTACACAAGCGTGCAAATACACACACACACACACACACACACACACACACACACACACACACACACACACACACACACACACACACACACACACACACACACACACACACACACACACACACACACACACACACACTTTTCTAGGACTTTATTCCTCCAGCTGCAACCTCCCATCCATGGCAGTTTGAGCAGCCGTCCCCTTTGTCCAATGTGGCCTTAGTCCTACACAACACACAACCCAAGCTTTACTCTGTGTCTGTGTCCACTCTCCTCTTTTCTGTTGTGTTGTAAGGAGTTGGAGGGAAAATTGCATCTCTTTCAGAGCCACTCTGACCTCTCTAGCCTTCATCCTTCAGCCCTATTTCTGTAGCTCAGTACCTGCTGTATCCTGTGCAGGTGTCAAATCAAGTACATTTTTTATTTTTATCGGGTAGATCAGCTTTAATAATGCAGATAGATTGTGGCTTCCATCAAGGTAATTGTCTGCATAATTTCCAATCCCCCATATAATGTTTTGTAAATAYATATACAGTATATATATMATTTAAAAAATATACATATTTTCYTTTATTATTTTTYCCTAACCSTACCTCCCCTAATTGGAGTAAACTAATGGAAAACAATGAATCAATCAAATGTATTTATAAATCCCTTATTATATCAGCCGATGTCACAAAGTGCTGTACAGAAACCCATCCTAAAATACCAAACAGCAAGCAATGCAGATGTRGAAGCACACTTAGTCTTCTACTTCCAGCTTATACATAYACTACCGGTCAAAAGTTTTAGAACACCTACTCATTCAAGGGTTTTTATTTATTTTTACTATTTTCTACATTGTAGAATAATATTGAAGACATTAAAACTATGAAATAACAGMTATGGAATCATAAATAAAATGCATTTTATATTTGAGATTCKTCAAAGTAGCYACCCTTTGCCTTGATGACAGCTTTGCACACTCTTGGCATCCTCTCAACCAGCTTCACCTGGAATKCTTTTTCAACAGTCTTGAAGGAGTTCCCACATATGCTGAGCACTCAATTCGGTTGAGGTTGGGGGATTGTGGAGTCCAGGTCATCTGATGTAGCAATCCATCACTCTCCTTCTTGGTAAAATAGCCCTTACACAGCCTGGAGGTGTGTTGGGTCATTGTCCTGTTGAAAAACAAAWGATAGTCCCAYTAAGCCCAAACCATGGGATGGTGTATCGCTGCAGAATGCTGTGGTAGCCATGCTGGTTAAATGTGCCTTGAATTMAAAAYAAATCACGGACAGTGTCACCAGAAAAGCACCCCCACACCATAACACCTCCTCCATGCTTTACGGTGAAAAATAGACATTCGGAGATCATCCGTTCACYCACACCGCGTCTCACAAATTTGTACTCCAGAACAAAGGACACATTTCCAACGGTCTAATGTCCATTGCTTSTATTTCTTGGTCCAAGCAAGTCTCTTCTTCTTTGCAGCAATTCGACCATGAAGGCCTGATTCACACAGTCTCCTCTGAACAGTTGATGTTGAGATGAGTCTGTTATTTGAACTCTGTGAAGCATTTATTTGGGCTGCAATTTCTGAGGCTGCAGCAGTGATAACTCTTCCTTTCCTGTGGTGGTCCTCATGAGAGCCAGTTTCTTCATAGCCCTTGATAATTTTTGCGACTGCACAATTTTCCGGATTGACTGACCTTCATATCTTAAAGTAATGATAGACTGTCGTTTCTCTTTGCTTATTTGAGCTGTTCTTGCCATAATATGGACTTGGTATTTTACCAAATAGGGCTATGTTCTGTATACCACCCTTACCTTGTCACAACACAACAGATTGGCTCAAACGCATTAAGAAGGAAAGAAATTCCACAAATTAACTTTTAACAAGGCACACCTGTTAGTTGAAATACATTCCATGTGATAAAATAATGAAAAACCCTTGAATGAGTACAGTAGGTGTGTCCAAACTGGTACTGTATGTCTTTTATTAGTATATTTGAGTTTAACCATRTTTGTTGTAATATTGTTTGTCTTTTCTGGTGGATTAAATTGAAATTGCAATCAACTTTCTAAGGCTTGTTTGAAAAAGAACGATATTTTGGAGATTATTTCATTTTCAAATAACCGAAAGTGAGAGTTTTGCWGTCTGAATAAAGGGATGAAGGCCATTCCTGAACATGGGGTGAGACATTCTTACTAATCTGCTAGAGAAGCCTTTAGTGAGATGTCTAATGCTTTAATATTTAATCATTTCTGTCGTCCGAATTCATATTTATTATATAAATAGGCCCGTTGAATTTTGTCTGGCTTGCCGTTACAAWTAAAATTGAATATTTTTTGCTCATGTAATTTATAAAACAAATCGCTAGGCCATAAGCAAATAAGTAAACTGGGATATGACTAAAGAGTTAATCATGGTGATTTTTCCACAAATAGCCATGTATTTTCCTTTCCATGGTAGCAAGATCTTATCTATTTTTGCTATCTTTCTATTAAAATGTATTGTAGTGAGATACTTACTTTCTTTCAGGATATGATTACCGAGTATGTCCACTTCACCGCCAGACCATTTTATTGGTTTACTACACGGTAAAGTAAAAGTAATTTTTTTTGTGATCCAATACATAATATAGTACACTATATAGTACACATAATTTGGTTGTAAATCAGAGAGGTTAGAAAAATGATCTAGATCCTTTATGAGGCTTAGGAGGGATCGAAATTGTGGATTTAAAAGAAAACATGAATCATCAGTGTACAAAGACACCTTTGTTTTTAAGCCCTGGATTTCTAACCCCTTAATATTATTGTTAGATCTGATTTTAATAGCTAACATTTCGATGTCAATAATAAATAGATATGCCGATAGTGGACAACCTTGTTTTAGTCCTCTTGACAGTTTAATACTTTCTGAGAAGTAGCCATTATTTACTATTTTACACCTAGGGTTACTATACATAACTTTAACCCATTGTATAAGAGATTCTCCAAAATTGAAATATTCCAGGCGTTTATATATAAAAACCTTTTCAAAGTCAGCTATGAATACCAGGCCTGGTTTGCCAGATTTTTCATAGTATTCTATTGTTTCCAGAACTTGTCTTATATTATCTCCAATGTATCGTTCCAAGTTAAAAAAAACTGTCTGATTAGGATGAATAATATCCAACTATATTTTTTAAAATTCTATGCACTATGCATTTTGCTAGAATTTTTGCATCACAACACTGAAGTGTAAGGGGCCTCCAATTTTTAAAAAAATGACTCAATCTTTATATTTACCACTTGGGTCCTGTTTCAGTAATAATGAAATCAGACCTTCTTGTTGAGTATCTGATAATCAACTATTTTTATAGGAGTGGTTAAAACATGCTAATAACGGTCCTCTGAGTACATCAAAAAAGGTTTGGTATACCTCAACTGRTATGTCATCCAGCCCTGGAGTTTTCCCAGACTTTAAGGCTTTCATTTCATCAATATATTCCTCTTCTGTAAGTATTTCTGTACAGCTGTTAATTTTACATTATTAATATAAAAAKAATCCTTACAATTAACTTTGGTTAGTGGAGATGGAGGTGACTGAAACGAAAACATATGCTTCTTCTTTAAAAATATAGTTTGGTGAATTATGGATGACTCCGTCATTTGTATCAAGTTTCAGTAAATCATTTTTGGTAGCATTTCTATGTTGAAGATTAAAAAATAATTTGGTGCATTTTCCACCATATTCCATCCAGTTCACTTAATTTATTCATAAAAATATATTACACTTGATCTTTCTTGAATAAATCCCTCCAATTATGTTTGTTTTTTCTTTAACTTATTCTGTGCCCATATGGTACAGTATTTATTGCTATCTATCTGCACCATGAGTTCCTTTATTTCCTTTGTTAATATGAACTCAAATAAAGTTTGATTTTATTTGAGTCATGAGAAGAGAGGATATTGTGCCAAAGTCTTTTTGAGATACCTACAACTGAGGTAGAATAGTAGAATGTCTGTGTGAATATTACTGTTGAAACTGCTGTGGTTTAATTGTCATTCACTAATCAAAACATCAAATGGAAAACACTTTTTGTTCACAGGGCCAAGCAGATGTGAATGTAATTAGATACAGTACATTTTTAATGAATATTTACACCTTGCTGCTGACTTGTGTATTGTAACTGTTGCAGATAAAGAAAACTATGATTAAAAAGGAAGGAAGTAAGGAGAGGAAGTGACAAGAGGGAGGGATGGAGATGCAGGCATATCCACGGGAACAAGGGGTGCAGAGGGTGCTGCAGCATCCCCTGAAAAATCTGAATTTAAAAAAGTATATATTTCAGGGGGTGCTGCACTGGGCATTTTACTAGTATTAGCGGACCAATATAGAAGTCTGTACAGCGGGCAAAATATGTTTTCAGCATCTCCACTTTGGCAAAAAAGGTAATTGTATAATTCAGAACAGTATCTTGCAGGATTCAATAGTTGGAATTGTAAGAGTTGTTGCCCTGTCCCTTTCTCTGTGATTGTAATTCTAATGGAATCTAGAAAGAACTAACCACTTAATGTAAATGTACATTATTTTATTGTACATAGGCTGGTCATCTAGGTTTGTACCTGTAGACTTTCCATCACTATGAAGGAAAACAATGCACAATAAAGTCAGTGAGTGCGTTGAGATCTCAAGTGGTTTGTGATGATGTGGCTCAGTTAGTAGAGCATGGTGCTTGCAATGCTAGGGTTGTGGGTTCAATTCCCATGGGGGACCAGTACAAAAAAATATTAAAATGTATGCTCTCACTACTGACTTAAGATGGTGCCGAAGAGCGTCGCTGACGTTTTACATTCTCCCAATCAATTGTGCAATTTTGTTATTTGTTTACRTTTTGTGTAACTTATTTTTTAACTTATTGTGCACATAATGTTGCTGCTACCGTCTCTTATGACCGAMAATAACTTCTGGACATCAGAAAAGCGATACCCAAATCTAACTGCCTGTAACTCAGGCCCTGAAGCAARGATATGCATATTCTTGGTAACATTTGAAAGGAAACACTTTGGAGTTTGTGTAAATGTGAAAGGAATGTAGGAGAATATAACACAATAGATCTGGTAAAAGATAATACAAAGAAAAAACCAACCATTCTTTTGTATTTTTTTGTACCATCATCTTTGAAATCCATAATGTATTATTCCAGCCCAGMTGCAATTTAGATTTTGGCCACTAGATGGCAGCAATGTATGTGCAACGTTTTAGACTGCTCCAATGAACCATTGCATTTCTGTTCTAAATGTTGTATCAAGACTGCCCAAATGTGCCTAATTTGTTTATTAATAACCTTTCATGTTCAAAAYTGCAATCTCTTTAAACAATAGCATGGTATTATTTCACTGTAATAGCTACTGTAAATTGGACAGTGCAGTTAGATTAACAAGAATTTAAGCCAATATCAGATATTTCTATGTCCTGGGAAATGTTCTTGTTACTTACAACCTCATGCTAATCGCATTAGCCTATGTTGGCTCAACCGTCCCTTGGAAGGGACACCGATCCCGAAGAAGATTTATTAACGAGTCCGACGAGAAGGATATCCTGTTTTCACTGGAACAGGCCCAGATCCACATCTTTTGCGTGAAGAAAAGACACCGGAAAAGGGGACGCAGATTGGGGATTCTTCTGAGAATCCGTAGGCGAGCGAGTAAACTCCCAATGCCTTCCATTCTCCTTGCTAACGTGCAATCGTTAGAAAATAAAATTGATAACTTATTATTAAGATTATCCTACAAACAGGACATTAAAAACGGTAACATCTTATGTTTCACCGAGACGTGGCTGAACGAAGAAATTAACAATATAGAGCTGGCGGGATTTTCCATGCACCAGCAGAACAGAGACGCTACCTCTGGTAAGATGAARGGGTGGGGGTGTGTGTCTTTTTGTCAATAACTGCTGGTGCGCGATGTCTAATATTAAAGAAGTCTCGAGGTATTGCTTGCCTGAGGTAGAGTACCGTATGATAGGTTGTCGACCACACTATCTACCAAGAGAGTTYTCATCTGCATTTTTCGTAGCCATCTATTTACCACCACAAAATGAAGCTGGCACTAAGACCGCTCTCAACCAACTCTATAAGGCCATAAGCAAAGAAGAAAATGCTCACCCAGAAGAGGAGCTCCTAATGGCTGGGGCCTTTAATGCAGGCAAACTTAAATCAGTTTTATAAAATTTTTACGAGCATGTCACATGTGCAACCAGGGGGGGGAAAATCCTGGACCCCTTTACTCCATACACAGAGATGCATACAAATCTCTCCCCCGGCCTCCATTTGGCAAATCTGACCACAATTCTATTCTCCTGACTCCTGCTTACAAGCAAAAACTAAAGCAGGAAGTACCAGTGACTCGCTCAATACGGAAGTGGTCAGATGACGTGGATGCTACACTACAGGACTGTTTTGCTAGCACAGACCGTAATATGTTCCGCAATTCATCCAATGGCATTGAGGAATACACCACCTCAGTCATATCAATAAGTGCATCGATGACATCGTTCCCACAGTGACTGTACGTCCATATCCCAACCAGAAGCCATGGATTACAGGCAACATCTGCATCGAGCTAAAGGCTAGAGCTGCCGCTTTCAAGGATGGGGAGACTAATCTGGACGCTTATAAGAAATCCCGCTATGCCCTCAGATGAACCATCAAACAAGCAAAGCGTCATGACAGGATTAAGATTGAATCCTACTACACCAGCTCTGACGCTCGTCGGATGTGGCAGGGCTTGAAAACTATTACGGACTACAAAGGGAAACCCAGACGCGAGCTGCCCAGTGACGCAAGCCTACCAGACGAGCTAAATGGCTTTTATGCTCGCTTCGAGGCAAGCAACAATGAAGCATGCATGAGAGCACCAGCTGTTCTGGATGCCTGTGTGATAACGCTTTCGGTAGCCGATGTGAAGAAAACCTTTAAACAGGTCAACATTCACAAAGCCGCTGGACCAGACGGATCACCAGGATGTGTACTGAAAGCAGCGCGGACCAACTGTCAAGTGTCTTCACTGACATTTTCAACCTCTCTCTGACCGAGTCTGTAATACCTACATGTTTCAAGCAGACCACCATAGTCCCTGTGCCCAAGGAAGCAAAGGTAACCTGCCTACATTATTAACATCACGTAGCACTCACGTTGGAAGCCATGAAGTGCTTTGAAAGGCTGGTCATGGCTCACATCAACAGCATCCTCCCGGACACCCTAGACACACTCCAATTCGCAAACCGCCACAACAGATCCACAGATTACGCAATCTCAATCGGACTCCACACCGCACTTTCTCACCTGGACAAAAGGAACACCTATGTGAGAATGCTGTTCATCGACTACAGCTCAGCGTTCATAACCATAGTGCCCACAAAGCTCATCACCTAGCTAAGGACTAGGACTTAACACCTCCCTCTGCAACTGGATCCTGGACTTCCTGACAGGCCGCCCCCAGGTGGTAAGAGTAAGCAACAATACGTCTGCCATGCTGATCCTTAACACTGGGGCCCCTCAGGGTTGTGTACTTAGTCCCCTCCTATATTCTCTGTTCACCCATGACTGCGTGGCCAAACAYGACTCCAACACCATCATTAAGTTTGTTGACAACACAACAGTGGTAGGCCTAATCATCGACAATGATGAGACAGCCTATAGGGAGGAGGTCAGAGAAGTGGCAGTGTGGTGCCAGGACAACAAGCTCTCCTTCAATGTGAGCAAGACAAAGGAGCTGATCGTGGACTACAGGAAAAGGCGGGCCGAACAGGCCTCCATTAACATTGATGGGGCTGTAATGGAGCGGGTCGAGAGTTTCAAGTTCCTTGGTGTCCACATCACCAACGAACTATCATGGTCCAAACATACCAAGACAGTCGTGAAGAGGCACGACAAAACCGTTTCCCCCTCAGGAGACTGAAACAATTTGGTATGGGCCCCCAGATCCTCAAAAGGTTCTACGGCTGCACCATCGAGAGCATCCTGACCAGGTTGCATCACCGCCTGGTATGGCAACTGCTCGGCATCTGACCGTAAAGGCGCTACAGAAGGTAGTGTGAACGGCCCAGTACATCACTGGAGCCAAGCTTCCTGCCAYCCAGGACCTATATAATAGGCAGTGTCAGAGGAAAGCTCATAAAATGATCAGGGACTCCAGTCACCCAAGTTATAGACTGTTTTCTCTGCTACCGCATGGCAAGCGGCACCGGAGCGCCAAGTCTAGGACCAAAAGGCACCTCAACAGCTTTTACCCCCAAGCCATTAGACTGCTGAACAATTCATAAAAATTGCCACCAGACAATTTACATTGACCCCCCCCCTCTTGTACACTGCTGTTACTCGCTGTTTGTTTGTTACCTATGCATAGTCACTTCACCCCCACCTACATGTACAGATTACCTCAACTAGCCTGTACCCCCGCACACTGGCTCGGTACCGGTGCCCGCTGTATATAGCCTCGTTATTGTTATTCTTATTGTGTTACTTTTTATTTTTCCTTTTTATTTTAGTCTACTTGGTAAGTACTTTCTTCTTCTTGAACTGCACTGTTGGTTAAGGGCTTGTAAGTACGCATCTCACAGTAATGTCTACACTTGTTGTATTCGGCGCATGTGGCAAATAAAGTTTGATTTGATTTGATTTGTAAGTTGCTCCGGGCAAGAGTGTCTACTAAAATGGACCGTTTCAGTTTTCACATAAAAATAAGTTGCATTTGCAAAGTATTTCAAGAAACTGGAAAACATGTCAAGCTACTATTTGTATAATCCACAAGTATTATTAGATTAACTGTTTTCTACAGATAATTATCAGACTCAGGTTACAGATGCTGGTAAACAGTCAAACATTTCCCAAAATACGTCTTGTTTTTGGCTTCAAAGACAATAACACTTGGAGGCTTTAACAAATGTGCATTGTCATGCAGTGACATAATGATAATTGAGATCATGGAAATAATGAATGATTACCTAGTTGGGCTAACTTTTTTAACTTCTTGCTGTAGGCCTTCATCATCATCATCCTCGGCCTGCATCCCTACCTGTAGCCTACCTGACTCTGGTATATTGCATTTCCACCTCTCACTCTATCAGACTTGCGTGTCCATCTTCCTGAATTAAAATGAGATATCCTAATGGATCAATCTGGCTGGCAATCTTGCTTCTTTAAATATTCCTAAATTATTTAGCTATAGTGTTGGCTACTACGCTGCAATATGAATATTCTCTAAGCGGTCTTGTTGATACAACATTTGTCAACATTTTACGAGCCGCCTCTTTCGTTGTTGATGCAATGCTTGAATATTCGCAGAATGTTTCCCATCCCTGGYGAATAATGCACAGTCAAATACAAAAGAGAGCTGGGCTCACACATTATAGGGAACATCTCTGAATGAAGGAAGAGCACGAGACAATGACACTATATTGAGCCACAAGGGTGACTTCATATAGCCTATAGCATGGAGTCGGCAACCTTTTTCATATGAGTGACAATTTACAATTGATCTGCATGCGAAGAGCTGCATGCGAATTATGATTTTCATATAAGCATTATAGGCTATCTCAACTGTGCCCAGACAATGTCTAACTGGTCACAAACTGAATAGCCTAATTCTAGGTGGCTACTAGACAGATACACTGTCCATTCAACCACACCCCACTGAGCTCCACTATGCCTACCTGTAAGGATGCGCTGTCCATTCAGTGGTGCTGAATCACGGGCGCGGCCCTAAAGTGTAGATTTTTCTTCATTCCCTGGTGGTGTTTGTTTGTCTTTATGGGTCCTAGCCGATTGTAGGCCTAAGTCATTCCTTTGATGTATTCATTTGATTTAAATGCAYGTGTAGGATTTATCTGGCATAGTTTGCATTTTGCAGTTAGCTGTTTTATGCTCCTGTTACTTTCACATTGATGTTGGTATTTGAAGTCGGCCTTGATAGCGTGCATTATGCATCTATTATATGGAGCACTGTATGCGCTGCTCCACAGGTAGGCTAAATGAGTCAATGTAGCCCATGTATGATGAGGTTGAGGAGTTCATTGTACAGCCATTCTACATTGTACACTCCAAACCTAATATAAACGTAATATTGAGGTGATAATGTCCGGGGGACGTTATTGTTTGTTTTTGCTGTTCTCCAAATAGCATTTTGGAGTTTTAAAATGGTGTAGAAATACAGTAAATCAGCTTGAACTGGCGGGTATATTTCTACACACCCCACTTTGCGATACTAACCCCCCCCCACCCCTCCCCCCCCCCCCCCCCACCCCCACCCCCGAACTATTTCCTGCGGCTATTGATGGAGGTAGAGAGAAAGCAGAGAGAAGGGAAAGATGGAGATTGAGGGGGAGAGAAAAAGCAGGGGATGGAAATGGAGTGAGCGAGAGAATAACACAGGGAGGTGACGGAAGGCCTGATTCAGACGTCTCTCTGTCTCCCGGGGGGCAGTACTGAGCAGAGCACCTTTACTCTTTAATTTCCCTCCCTCTCTCTCTCTCTCTCCCTTCTGCTCCCTATACCTCAAGGCGCGACAGCCGAGACACCTGAGGGGAAAAACACCTCCCCTCCAACCACACACATCACACACAGCAGAATACACACAACACACCCCACACACACCACCCTCACACACTCAGCATCCCTCCAGCCCCCCACCCCAGGCAGGTTCCCTCTCTGGCAGGTATATGCATGTCCCCGAACCCCCCTTCCCATACCCCATACCCCATACACCCCTCCAGCCCCCCAGGTACCCTCTCCATCAGGGTGGCTCTCAGGGGAGAGGTTAGTGTGATGGATGTGTGATTGGTAGCCCTCCCTTAGGGCCTCTCTCTCCGTCACCTCTCCACCTCTCCCTCCACCCCTCCACGCTCTGAATTAAAAGGCCGTTTGTCTCCTGCGAGTCCTCAGCTGCACAGACCAGGCCTGCAATTTCACAGCACTCAGAGAGAGGGAGGCCATTACTGGGGAGGCTGTCAGGGGAGCCATCACCACGTGGACACGCCTGAGGGGCTGCCTCTCTACCTTCCCTTGCCTTCCCTTGCTTTCCATTCCCTTCCCTTCCCTCTCACTCTCTTTCCCTTGCCTCTCTCTCCGTTCCCTCACTTGCTTTCCTTTACCGAGCCTTGTTTTGGCTTCCTGAACCCACTACTGGAGCTCTGGAGGGAGGGATGGATGGAGGGAGGGAGAGAGACTTTCAAACCTTATACACACACCAACATAAAAATAGTCTTGCTATCACCGTAGATATAGACAGCAATATAAAACATAAACATGCCTGTCTTGACATAGCCTGCAGACTTGCCGTCTTCTAAAACCTACACACAAAGCGTAGCAACTTCTTCACATTTTATTCACAAGCAGAAGATACACCCACTCTTTCCATTGAGGCACATAAAAAGCCTACCAATTTGAAAGATACAAAGAGAAATTCTATATTATGTTACACTCCCCCAGTCTCTATTTAGTATGCTCCCTTCAGTGTATTGTGTGTCTACTGCTTCACAATGTCCTGCATTTAAGTGTTTTATTTTATTATTTTAAATTAAATTGGCCTTCGGGGACAAAGATTTATTGAATTGAAATTGAAATGACATGGAGAAAAACACATCTACATAAATAAGAGAACACATACACTGAGTGTACAAAACATTAGGAACATCTTCCTAATATTGAGTTGCATCCCCTTTTGCCCTCAGAACAGCCTCAATTCGTCGGGGGCATGGACTCTACAAGGTGTTGAAAGCGTTTCACAGGGATGCTGGCCCATGTTGACTCCAATGCAGTTTTGTGAAGTTGGGCTGGACGTCCTTTGGGTGGGTGACCATTCTTGATGCACATGGGAAACTGTCGAGCATGAAAACCCCTAGCAGTGTCGGCACCTACTACCATTCCCCGTTCAAAGGCACTTCAATCTTTTGTCTTGCCCATTCACTCTCTGAATGGCACACATACGCAATCCATGTCTCAACTKTCTCAAAGCTTAAACATCCTTCTTTAACCCGTCTCCTCCCCTTTATCTACACTGACTGAAGTGGATTTAYCCAGTGACATCAATAAGGGATCATATCTTTCACCTGGATTCACCTGGTCGGTCTATGTCGTAGAAAGAGCAGGCGTTCTCTACACAGATTGAAGTGGATTTAACAAGTCACATCAATAAGGGATCATAGCTTTCACCTGGATTCACCTGGTCGGTCTATGTCGTAGAAAGAGCAGGCGTTCTTAATGATTTGTCCACTCAGCGTTTAAGACCTGCTTAAATAGACTGAATGGAAGTCAGAAAAAAACGGATACTTGGTTTCGCCATACGTCTTTTGGGCTTGTAGTGGTGACACCTTTCTTGCTGAGGAGTTCCAGCCTTCTCGAAGAGAACAGAAAGGCCTGCCCACTGTACAATCACCTCCCAAATGACAAGCACCCTTTATAAAGATGAGCAAAAAAAGACCATATAAAAGAACTGAGCTATTGAACATTCTATTTTATAGTAGTACAATTGCTCAGAGAAAAATGTTTTGTTTAGCAAGTATAATGAAACAAATCTAAGAAAGATAGGTGTACAAATGATTGGCACCCCTGTTTTCAATACTTTGTGCACCCTCCCCTTGCGAGGATAATGGTGCTTAGCCTTTTTCTTTAATGTTTCATGAGATTGGAGAACACAGTGGGAAGGATCTTATACCATTCCTCCATACATAATCTTTCCAGATCCTTAATATCCCTCGGCCTGCGCTTATGGACTGTCCTCTTCAATTCAAACAGCAGTTTTTTAACAGGGTTCAAGTCTGGAGACTGAGATGGCTTTTGCAAAATGTTGATTTTGTGGTCAATTAACAATTTCTTTGTGGATTTTGATGTCTGCTTGGGGTCATTGTCTTGCTGGAAGATCCACTTATGTCCAAGTTTCAGCCTCCTGGCAAAGGCAACAAGGTTTTTGACTAAAACGTCCTGGTTCATGATGCTGTTGGCCTTAACAATGGCCCCAGGACCAGTGGAAACAAAACAGCCTCATAACATCAAAGATCCACCAAGTATGAGGTTATTTGCATAYAGTGCATTCGGAAAAGTATTCAGACACCTTGACTTTTTCCACATTTTGTTAAGTTACACCCTTATTCTAAAAGTATTTTTCTCATCAATCTGCTAACAATACCATAAAACAGTTKTTTTTTTAAATGTTTGAAAACAGAAATACCTTATTTACATAAGTATTTAGACCCTTTGCTATGAAAATCTAAATTGAGCTCAGGTGCATCCTGTTTCCATTGACCATCCTTGACATGTTTGTACAACTTCATTGGAATCCACCTGTGGTAAATTCAATTGATTGGACATGATTTGGAAAAGCACACACCTGTCTATATAAGGTCCCACAGTTGGCAATGCATGTCAGAGCAAAAACCAAGCCATGAGGTTGAAGGAGTTGTCCGTAGAGGTCCGAGACAGGATTGTGTCGAGGCACCGGTTGGGGAAGGGTACCAAAAAATGTCTGCAGCATTGAAGGTCCCCACGAACACAGTGGCCACCATAATTATTAAATAGAATAAGTTCGGAACCACCAAGACTCTTCCTAGAGCTGGCCGCCCGGCCAAACTGAGCAATCGAGGGAGGAGGGCCTTGGTCAAGGAGGTGACCAAGAACCCGATGGTAACTCTGACAGAGCTCCAGAGTTTTTTCTGCAGAGAAGAATGGAAGAAACTCCCAAATACAGGTGTGCCAAGCTTGTAGCATCATACCCAAGAAGGCTTGAGGCTGTAATTGCTGCCAAAGGTGCCTCAACAAAGTACTGAGTAAAGGGTCTGAACACTTATGTAAATGTGATATTTCCGTTTTTTGAAATAAATATAGTAATTATGGGGTATTGTGTGTACAGTAGATTGATGAGGAAAAAAACAATTTAATCAATTTTAGAATAAGGCTGTAAAGTAACAAAATTCAGGCGTCCTTCTTAACTCAGTTGTTGGAGAGGAAGGAAACCGCTCAGGGATTTCACAATGAGGCCAATGGTGATTTTAAAACAGTTACAGAGTTTAATGGCTGTGATAGGAGATAACTGAGGATGAATCATCAACATTGTAATAACTCCATTGTACTAACTTATATTACAGAGTGAGAAGAAGAAAGCCTGTACTGTTAAAAAATATCTCTGCATGTCTGCATCATGTTATGGGTATGCTTGTCATCGGCAAGGACTAGGGAGCTTTTTTAGAATAAAAAGAAATGGAATAGAGCTAAGCACAGGCAAAATCCTAGAGGAAACCTTGGTTCAGTCTGCTTTCCAACAGACACTAGGAGACAAATTCAGCTTTCAGCAGGAAAATAACCTAATACACAAGGCCAAATATACACTGGAGTTGCTTACCAAGATGATATTGAATGTTCCTGAGTGGCCTAGTTACAGTTTTGACTTAAATCGGCTTGAACCCCTATGGCAAGACTTGAAAATGGCTGTCTAGCAATGATCAACAACCAACTAGAGCTTGAATAATTGTTTTAAGAATAATGGGCAAATATTATCCAGGGGTGCAAAGCTCTTATAGACTTACCCAGAAAGCCTCACAGCTGTAATCACTGACAAATGTTTTGTTAAATTTTTTCTTGCAGTTTGACAGAGTATTTTGTGTAGATAGTAAAAAAAAAGATAATTAAATACATTTGAATCCCACTTTGTAACACAACAAAATGTGAAAAAAGTCAGAGGGTGTGAATACTTTCTGAAGGCACGGTATGTCGATTTTAGTTTTGTATAGATTTCTGACAAAACAGAATGCAGTTTTTCCTGCAGGTTTTCTTCCATTTTCTGCAATGTTGCAAAACTACCATACAGAACAAGTCTCTGAAAAATGTGTCGAACATAACACGTAGCACCAACGGGCATGTGGGGGGGAGGGTTCTTGAAATGTAACATCCAATCAAAATCTTGACGCAGGGAGCTAGCAATACAAAATTATCCAGGCCTCCAAGGGAGGTGTGACAGCGACTTGATTTTGGAGGTATGGCAACGACAGCCTGGATTAGAACCGAAATTATTTTCCAATTCTTTAGATCTGAACAGAACACATGTTCCGTTCCACTGTTCTGGCCAGCAAAAGAAAGTTGGGAACCGGTTCAAACCAAAACAAAGTACCATTTTATATCGTTCCTTTCTGTTCCTTTTTAAATCCCTGAAATATACACTGAAAAAATATATAAACGCAACACGCAAAAAAGTTACAGTTCATATAAGGAAATCAGTCAATTTAAATACATCTATGCATTTCACATGACCGGGAATACAGATATGCATCTGTTAATCCCAGATACCTTTAAAAAATACCAGTCAGTATCTGGTGTGACCACCATTTGCCTCATGTAGCTTGAGACATCTCCTTTGGATAGAGTTGATCCGGCTGTTGATTGGGGCCTGTTGATCAGGCTGTTTATTGGGGCCTGTTGATCAGGCTGTTGATGTTGTCCTACACCTCTTCAATGACTGTGCAAAGTAACTTATGCCTACGCATACCATAACCCCCACGCCACCATGGGGCACTCTGTTCACAAAGTTGACATCAGCAAACCGCTCGCCATCTGCCCGGTACATGTTGAAACCGAGATTCATCTGTGAATAGCACACTTCTCCAGCGTGGCAGTGGCCATCGAAGGTGAGCATTTACCCACTGAAGTCTGTGACAACGCCGACCTGCAGTCAGGTCAAGACCCTAGTAAGGACGACGAGCACGCATATGACCTTCCCTGAGATGGTTTCTGACAGTTTGTACAGAAGTTCTTCGATTGTGCAAACCCACAGTTTCAGCAGCTGTTCGGGTGGCTGGTCTCAGATGATCCCGCAGGTGAGGAAGCCGGATGTGAAGGTCCTGGGCTGGTGTGATTACACGTGGTCTGTGGTTGTTAGGCCAGTTGGACGTACTGTCAAATTCTCTAAAACGATATTGAATGCAGTTTATGGTAGAGAAATTAACATTCAATTCTTTGGCAACAGCTCTGGTGGACATTCCTGCAGTCAGCCTGTCAATTGCGCGCTCCCTCAAAAACGTTAGAGATCTGTGGCATTGTGTTCTGTGACAAAACTGCACATTTTAGAGTGGCCTTTTATTACCCCCCCAGCACAAGGTGCAACTATGTAACGATCATGCTGTTTAATCAGCTTCTTGATATGCCACACCTGTCAGGTTGATGGATTATCTTGGCAAAGAAGAAATAACAGGGATGTAAACAAATTTGCGCTTTTTGTGGGAATGGAAAGTGTCTGGGATCGTTTATTTCAGCTCATGAAACATGGCACCAACACTTTAAACATTGTATTTATATTTTTGTTCAGCTGTAAAAAAAAAAGTTATTTTTTAAAGTACATGAAAATGGCAGAACTTAGAATGCTAAACTTGTGTGGACATGGTTCATGCAAAAGGTCAAGACACTGGTAAAGTAACAAAATATTGACTGCAACATTAAACAAATCTTTATTGAAATGACATGCCATCCTCAGAGTAAAGTGAAAACCAGGTGACGACCACCCAATCAGTAATCAGTTTATTTGATTGATTACTTTGAATACGCAGCATTTAGCCCAAAGTATATAAACATTTATTATCCACAGATAACTACACGCATATAAACACTCACTCACACTCTCTGCAGATATTTGCACAAGTCTAAATAAATGTATGCATCCATAATATGAAAGCACTGGGACAAATTAATGATGTCTCGCCAGGAAGGAGCATCAGGGTAAACACATACACCTGGGGGAAACTCATCACACACACACCTGGGGGAATCTCAACACACACACCTGGGGGAATCTCACACACACACACACCTGCGGGGAATCTCACATACACACACCTGGGGGAAACTCATCACACACACACCTGGGGAAATCTCACACACAACACCTGGGGGAACTCATACACACACCCTGGGGGAAACTCATCACACAACACACCTGGGGGAAACTCTCACACACAAACTGGGGGGAATTCAACACACACCTGGGGGAAACTCATCAACACACACACACATGGGGGAACTCATCACACACCACCTGGGGGAATCTCATCACCACACGCTGGGGGAATCTCACACACACACAACCTGGGGAATCTCACAACACACATCACACCTGGGGGAATCTCACATACATACACTGGGGGAACATATCGGTACACCGCTGGGGGAAACTCACCACAGCCTGGGGGAATCTCACACACACACCTGGGGGAATCTCACACACCACTGGGGGAATCTGCATACCAGCGCGTGGGGGATCTTCATCACACACGCCTGGGGGAATCTCATCACACACACGACAGGGGGAATCTCACACACACGACAGGGGGAATCTCACACACACGCCTGGGGGAATCTCATCGCACACACGCCTGGGGGAATCTCATCACACACACGCAGATACTCAAACATTAGGACACACACACATACAGTATATACATGTCGATATGCACGCACACACAATCGCACGTTGACATGCATACAGGAGCACGCACAGAACAGGAGTTCAGTTGAGTCAGTTGTACTTGAGCCATGTGAGTTGTGATAGCTTTGCTTTACTGTTACAGGCGAAGGGAACAAGGCTAAACAATCTTGCCTATCACACGTTTCGTATGTCATAGTTCACTAACAATCAGTAACCATGTTGTTATTGTGATAGATCGCTTGTTCTCAATAACGTACCTGGCGGCCAAATAAAGATTTGAAAAGAAACACAATCCTCGCCATTCCACCTCAGTAATACCTGGGAGATGCAGAGGGATGAAATAAGAAGAAAAGAAAAAGAAAAGTGGCTGAGATGGAGGTGTGAGGAAGAGCGTGAGTGGATGTCACCCTGCAAGGCTCAGCGTTTCCGCCCCTGTTATTGACCCCTAATGAGGGATATCACCTCCCGCCACCGGCCCATACTAATGAGCTAATGAGCGGGGGTGTGCGCCGCACCTCTGCCCTCACCTACTCCATTAATCAGGCTGGGGTCACAGACAGCAGCCACCACACAACCTCCCCCATCTGGTGGTGCTAATGGAATGACCGAGGGATGGAAGGTGCTTTTAGTTAAAGAGCTCTGTCGTGGTTAGTGTGGGGAGGTGAGGAGAGGAGAGGAGAAGAGAGGGGTGAGTAAATGAAGAGAAGACAGAAGAGCGTCGAGAGAGGAAAGCAGAGAAAAAGAAAGAAGATGGGAGGAGGCAACCATGTTGCTGAAAAACAGATAAAACAGAAACGATGAGGAAAGTAAGCCTCCCTCCTTTATGACGGGGTGTGTTCTGAGTGTGTCCGGGTGACCTTTGACCTCACAGTGACCCTGTAGAGAGGGGTCAGGCTTCAGCTGGCTATCTATAGCTGCAGGTTGGGACCATGACAGGCATTTATATAGGCAGGCAGAATGAAGGACAGTGGCACCACCATCCATCTCCCAGAGAGAGAGAGAGGGAGGGACAGAGCGAGAGCGAGAGAGAGGGCGGGGAGGGGGCTAAGAGAAAGAGAGGAGGGAGAGAGAGAAAAATGTGTGTAGGTGTGTGTGGGGTTTGAAAGAGTTTTTCTTTAGGTGAGAGAGGACGTGTGTGTGAAAGAAAGAAAGCGACAGACAGGAGATAGAGAAATAAATAAGGATAGAGGTCGATTGTCTCTTTCTCATGATGTACATGTTTTCATCAGGTCTGTAACATGAATCTAGTTCATTATCGTCCTGCGGTAGTCTCCACCAACAGAGCTGAAACACCTCTAACCAGTGTTCACAAAATCATACTACAAGCCAAAATCTCATCACAATATTTTCTAATTCACCTCAGCAACACCAACCTCAGAGTATCAGACAAGCCTCACACTTCCAGAGAGAGAGAATTGGGGAGGAAAGTAGTCGGTCGGGGGGCAGGGTGTGTGTGTGCATGGGTGTGTGTGTGTATGGGTGTGTGTGTGCATGGGTGTGTGTGTGCATGTGGGTGGGTGGTGGGATGCCGAATCCCAAACCAGAGAGTGAATAATCTTGGTTGCGTATGTGCTCCAGCGTCCCCTGCTCCCCTGGCTAACCGGTCCGGCAGCCACTTGAATTAGCAGCCGAGGATTATGGGAGAGAGGCTCATTAATCTGAGGGACAAACAGCAGCCAGTGTGAATATTTGCACCCAGAAATTGAAAAGATTAAGTCCTATTTGACAATGACTGGCAGGCTCGCCAGAAGAGAGGCTACTGTTCAATATTTATCCTGGCCGTGAGGCTGCGAGGTTGTTTGTGTGACATGTGTGTGTATGTGGAGTTTGTGTTGGGTGTTTGAGTGTGTGCTTTGTGTGGGGTCTGTGTGTGTTGTGTGTTCAGTAGGTGTGAGTGGGTGGGGGCAAGGTGGTGGTCTGGGAAATTGGGGGTGGACATTTGACGGATAAGATAACCCTTTCCTATAATAGGGCAGCCACACTTCTCTCTCTCTCTCTCTCTCACTCTCTCTCTCTCCTCTCTCTCTCTCGTCTCTCCTTCTTCTCTTCTCTCTCTTCTCTCTCTCTCTCTCTCTCTCTCTCTCTCTCTCTCTCTTCTCTCTCTCTCTACTCTCTCTGTCTCTCACCCTCTCTTCTTCTCTCTCTTCTTCTCTCTGCTTCTCCTCTCTCTCTCTCTCTTCTCTCTGTCTCTGCTTCTCTCTCCTCACTCTCTCGTCATCTCTCTGCCTCGTCTCTCTCTTCTCAGTTCTTCTTCTCTCCCTCTCTCTTCATCTCTCTCTCTCTCTCTCTCTCTCTCCTCTCTCTGTCTCATCTCCTCTCTCTCCTCTCTCTCCTCCTCATCTCCTCATCCCTTCTCCTCAACTGTGGAGGATTCTGTTCATTTCCTGAAGAAAGCTACTAGTGATTGCCCAACTGAAAGGCAGCTGAACACGATTTCGGCCATTCACCAGCAATTCACCCACTGTTCAAAGACTAATCACACACAACACGAACAACAACAAACTCACCGACTTCTCCACACACAACCACAACGCAGCGTTCCAAAACTCTGTTACTTTGAGTCACTATCAACAGCCGAGTCGAATAGGGACCAGGCTTCTGGGAGCGGCCACCAACAAGCACACACACACCACACACCACAACACGACACACACCCACCACCACACACACACAACACACACACCACACACCACAACACACCAAACCACACACCCACCACAACAACAACCACAACAACACACACACAACACAAACACACACATGCACACACATACACACCGACACACAAAAACACCACACACACACACACACACACACACACAAACACACACACACACAGACACATCAGAGCATAGTCAGGCTGGTGCGGCTCTGATGTCCTGTGTTTGTGTCTGTCGTGTCGGCCTTGCAGGAGATTCCCTCTTTCTGAACACTCAGCAAATACAACTGCTATTCCTCTGTTCCACGGCAGAGGAGGCTCGCCTCGCCTCGCCTCGCCTCGCCCGACACACACACACATACATACACACACTCTCTCTCTCTCTCTCTCTACTCTGCAGGAGAGGAAGTTTGCCTCGCCAGACTTGACAAAGCTACTTACCCACCTCAGGGCCGGCCTCCCCTCTCCCCTCATCCTAGTCGCGTCAGACGCCATTGCAAACGTTTTCCCTTCTGCAGGAGATCAATATGTTTGGAAGAGGACAAACAGCCCTCCTTCGCCAGCCAGACACTTCCCGTTTAGCAGGCGACCGCTGGGAGAGCTGACAGCAGATGTACACAGCAGAATCAACAGCTAGCAGCAGCTAGACATTCACCAGAGTCAACACTAGACACTGTACCAGAATCAACAGCACAGATACAGGGCTGAGAAAGAAGGAAAACAAAACCAGAATCCGCTAGCACTGCATCCACAGTCAACACTAGAATACCAGAATCAACACAATACCAGAATCAACACAATACCAGAATCAACACAATACCAGAATCAACACAATACCAGAATCCAACACCACCAATACCAGAATCCAACACTAGAATAACCAGGAATCAACAACAATTGACCAGAATGCAGCACGCACCACTAGAACACAGATACCAAAATCAACACTAGAATACCAGAATGACAACTACAATAAACCAGAATCAACAACTGAATACCAGAAACATCAACCGAATCTAAGCAATACCAGAATCAACACTCAGATCAACCAGCAACATCAACACAATTACCAGACCAATCCAAACACACTAATACCAGAATCAACAACCCAGAATACACTAATCCAGAGATCAACACTAGAATCGAATCAACATTAGAAGATCCACAGCTATACCAATCACGAATACCTCAGAGATCAACACTAGAATACCAACGACACAAACCGATCACACTAACCAGAAAACATCCAAATCACAAATACCAGAATTCAACACTAGAATACCAGAATCAACACACATACCAGAATGAACACACAATACCAGAATCAACACTAGAAACAGAATCAACCACACAATACCAGAATCAACACTAGAAGTACCAGAATCAACACTTAGAATACCCAGAATCAACACTAGAATACCAGGAATCAACACTAGAATACCAGAATCAACACTAGAATACCAGAAAATCAACACAACTACACAGAATCAACCACAATACCAGAATCACACACCACCGTTAGAATGACCAGAATCAACACTAGAAGTAGCAGAAGTCCAACCACAATACCAGAATCAACACAACTACCAAGAATCAACACAATACCAGAATTAACACCTAGAAATACCAGAATCAACACTAGAATACCGAGATCAAACTACAATACCAGAATCACACCACCTGAATACCAGCAATCAACACTAATACCAGAATCAACACCTAGAATACCAGAATTCACACTTAATACCAGAATCCAACACATACCAGAAATCAAACACTAGATTACCAGAGACCAACACTAGCAATCACCCAGAATCAAACAACCAGAATCAACATCAGGAATCAACACATCAGTAAAACAATACCAGGATCAAACCGAAACTCAGAATACCTAGACCCATCAACACAATACCAGACCATTCAACACAAGATACCAGAATTCAACACATAGATCAACACTACCAGAATCAACACAATACACACAATCCGAACAACACATACAGAATCAACCCAGAATACAAAACACCTGGAATACCAGAAATCAACACAATACCAGAATCAACACAAATACCAGACATCAACACAATACCAGAATCACACTAGCAATACCAGACATCAACCACAATACCAGAATCAACACAATACCAGAATCAACACAATACCAGAATCAACACTAGAATACCAGAATCAACACAATACCAGAATCAACACTAGAATACCAGAATCAACACTAGAATACCAGAATCAACACAATACCAGAATCAACACAATACCAGGCAAGGAATCAACTCAAGACCGGAATTATTAACATTACAGCTACAGTATGCACAACAGGCCACAATTAACACCAGTATCTAACAATAGACACAACACCAGAAACAAGACTATAATCAAAATGTACAGGGATAAAGAATTGCCATCAAGCCAGATCAAGTCATGATACAAGCCAGAATTGAATCAAAGATCAAATCAAAAACCTGTCCTAATTCCCACCAGACCTAACAAATGTCTGCCTCCTCTGCACACAGCACCTCCAGAACCAGACTAAACACACAATCTAGGCTGCTGCAGACTAAACCAATAGAATTATATACGTTCACACGCACGCATTTTAATGTGGTGGTCCTAAAGGGGCCATCCTCCAGTCTATAGGGGGTACTTTCATGTGTGTCTGCTATTCTGCGTGTTTCAATATGTTTGTCTGCGTTTCTGTGTGCCTGTTTGTGTGTGTATGTATGTGTCTGTATTTGTGTGTGAGTCTCTGTGTGTGTGTGTGTCTGTGTGTGTGAGCAATTTCTCTGTGTGTGTCTGTGTTTCTGTGTGTGTTTGTGTTTCTGTGTGCGTCTCTGTGTGTGCATTTCTGTGTGTGCGTTTCTGCGTGTGTTTGTGCGTTGGTGGTGGGTCAGTGTATTAAAGGCCTCTGTTCCATGGAGATAACAGGGGAGTGTTATCTGTGTATCGAAGGCCGGGGTCCTGGAGGGTGAGGGAGCAGAGGGGGAGAGAGGAATGAATTCTCCCGACTGCTCTCTCTGAATATTACAGGATTACACACTGCACCTTCAGACATGTCATAGCTCAGCCTGTCTGTCTCCGCCTCCCGGTTATGTGCACCGCCATAGATTAGTGAGATAGAATTGATAATTTCACCTGGAATAAACTGAGTGGAAGTGAGCGTGCATGGGAGCCATTGTTAACCATCAGTTGTTTAGTGAATTAACAAATTAATTATTTTTATGTTTTGTGTGTGTGTGTGTGTGCGTGCGTGCGTGTGGGTGTGTGGGCGTGCATGTGTGTGTGCGCGCTTGTGCGTGCGTGTCTGCACGAGTGCACTCACACCCGCAAGGGGCATTTGGGAAAAATCTAACATGATCAATTTCAAGGAATTACAAATAAACTTGCAATGGAGATTACTCTTCTAGATGCATAACGTGATATATTAGGCTGTGTTCAGTTCAGAGCCAGGCCTCTGGATCTGATGGGGGACAGCAACGCAGTGTGGGAGAAGGATCTGTCCTCCCTCCATCATTTCCCTCCCTCCCTCTCTCGGTCCGTTCCTCCCCAGCATTCAGCCAATTATTCTTTTTTTCAGATGCAAAGCAGCCTCAGAAAGTGAGATGATGATTTCTTCATGGCTGCTTAGAGGAGGGGAGAGGAGGAGAGGAGGAGAGGAGGAGAGGAGGGGAGGAGGAGAGGAGGGGAGGAGGAGAGAAAGAAAGCCTTGGTAAGAAAAAAGGAGTGAGCAAGAGAAGAGAGAATGAAAGAAAGAGGTGACTTTCTCTTTCGGGCAGACAAGGGTCTTTGAAGTTTGGGGCGAGATGGGGTCTCGAGTCTTGGAGTTGGGGAGGGGATGAGGAAAAAAGCGAGGGAAGATCATATTAACGAGATGGCCTCTAAAGACGAATTAAATGGTGGGAGAAAAGAAACACGATCAGAGCTAGCCCTACTTATAGACTCCTCACAGAATACCTCTTTACACCACCCTCCTTCCCTTCGCCCGTGAGCGGCTCCAAAGAACAAATTCCTTGGCTAGGCTTTTTAAAGGGGACTTGGAGTGTGTGTGTGTGATTGTGTGTGTCTGATTATGTGTGTGTGGGAGGTTCACCGGTCCTATAGACGCAAACCTCAGCCCTTCAATGAAGAGGTCAGGGACTTACAGGGTGTTGAGGGGTCAGAAGTGGCGAGGGATTACAACGTGACCCTAAGCCCCCCGGATCCCCCTCTTTTCACTCCTTTATCCCTGTTTGTTGTTTTGTGGCGGAGCAGACGAGAGGGAAGAAAAGGCGACGGTGGGGGAATTAGTGTAAAGCTCAGGAGATGAATGGACGTCTCATTCGCACCTCTTGTTGGCTGTTTCTCAGCTCCCCCAAAACAGCTCTCCCATTCCTTGTCTCTGTGAAAGCGTGTTAGGCTTGTTCTGTGGGGACAAAAGGAGACTCCCCTCCTGGCTTTTCATGCTCCCACCAGAGCAACAAGAGGATTTGGCCCTGTGGAGCTACAACCCTGAGCCACCACCACTTTTTTGATTGGGCTTTGAGGGAGAGAGAGAGAGAGAAAGAGAGAAAGAGAGAAAGAGAGGGGAGACCTGTTTCTCTTTGTTGATTAATCAAGTGATTCCAGTTCTCTCAATAACACACCGCTCTATCTTCGTGTCTCTGACACACTCTTTCGATCCTTTGAAATGACAAGCAGGTTTCTCCTTACTTTGGCCTGATTTAACAGTTACATTTATGCACCTGCACCTGGTTACAACTACAGTATAAGAGAGCCTATAGGATACAGCGTTACATAGGAAAACATTACTTTTAACTGACTACAGTAGTGTCATAAGTGCAATCTGCACACCTCCCACACTGTACCTCATAGTCTCTCTAAAAGTCAGAGTAGGTGCATCTGAAGCAGGAAAATATCTTTGTCTTATCAGATGTCGAGTTTCATGTCTGTGAGGGTGGTTTCAGAGAGGAGTGTGGCTGATAGATAGTAAAATACATACAGATGGTAAAACACAAGAGAGAGAGAAAGAAATAAAGAAGGAAGGAAGAGAGAGAGACAGAGAGAGAATAGAGAGAGAGGCATAAGAGAGAGGGAAAGGGAGATTGAGAGGGGGAGATAAACAAAAAAAGAAGGGGTGGCTTGCAACAATAAATCAAGTTCCAGACTAATCTATTTAGCATGCTCTCACCATTATCCTGTCAGTGAAACATCTAATTAATTAACTGATTCGACAATGAAGAGGTTTTGAATGAGCCCATTTAGGTAATTACTACAGAGGAGCCGATCGGGACAGTCATTTACCAGAGAGACAGAGAGGTCCACCGCTGGCAGCTGCCCTTCACTATCACCCGACGCTTTTAGACAGTCAATAGTGACAAATTATTCTGACAAAATCATGAAGCCTCGCTAGCGGTCATTTTTTTCTGGTCTGTGTTTGCGTAGGTGTGTATGTGTGTAGGTGTGTATTTGTGAAGGTGTGTATGTTTGTACGTGTGTAGGTGTGGAGCAGTGGAGGCTCCTCAGAGGGGGAAGGGAAGAACCATCCACCTCAGTGAATTTCCTAAAAATAAAATAGTGAAACATAAAAAAAGTTATAATTTTTAGATAAAACTATAGTCACATCACACCAAAGAATTTATTAAAACACACTGTTTTGCTATGAAGGTCTACAGTAGCCTCAACAGCACTCTGTAGGGTAGCACCATGGTGTAGCCAGAGAACAGTTCGTTTCTGTCCTCCTCTGTGTACATTGACTTCAATACAAAACCTAGGAGGCTCATGGTTCTCACCCCCTTTCATAGACTTACAAAGTAATTATGTAAACTTCCGGAGGACGTCCTCCAACCTATCAGAGCTCTTGCAGCATGAACTGACATGTTGTCTAACCAATCAAGGATCAGATAATTAATATTGTACTGAAAGCATAAACTACAGCTAGCTATCACTACAGAGGGCATAACATGTGGTGAGTAGTTGACACAAAGAGAGAGAAAAACAATAGTTCAACAGTTTTGAACAAGAGAGAGAGCTAGATATATTTCTTGTTGTATATTTCTTGTTTTTCACTTTCACTTACTTAGCTAGCAAACGCAGCTATCTAGTTTAGCCTACTCAAACAACCATCTCAAACAGACAGGGATGCTATGTTAGCTAGCTGGCTATGGCTATCCAACACTAGAACTCTTCCAAGTCAAGGCAAGCTTTTAGTTTTATTAATTTATTGCCAGTAACTGCTAAACTGCTTGCTTACTGTACACTGTACTGCATGATTGTAGCGGGTTTACTAATGCGTTAGTTCTAGTAGCTATGTTGACTAGCTATGACATTAGCTAATATAGTGACAATGATGTAGGCTGTATGTAGCGGTTTGCGGTTATGATATGAAGGTTTGGTTTGGAAAGGTTTTCTCGCCTGGTCACAGACAGCTGATGTGTTGTGCACTAAAGTCCACAAGCGAAGGGAAATGGTGAAAGGAGGAGAGCTCGTAGATGCAAAAAGGAATAAAATGAGCAAAGGGATCATGTTGTTTGTATGTGGCTGCTATGAAAGCGAACTGTGTTTGCGTGTGATCAGGAATGTGTGCATTAATTCCGCCGATTCTGTTGAAAAAGTTTCTTAAATGGAAGCAAACGGGGATAAACATAACTGAATGTAGAAACTCGTTTGCAACTGTTGGACGAATTATTACGCCCTAGATCAGCTAGATGCAGGCAAGAGTGTGCAAGGTGGTATTAAATGTGTCACTGTCTGTCACCTTGATTACTCAAATCTTTCTCTCGGCCTGTTTTAAACGGTAATTCATAGGCTAGGCTATAGCAACCTCATGACAGGTATAGGGAAAATTTGAGTATCACGTAGTAGCCTAAACCTATCAATGTTACATTGAGCTGGGTAAATGGAATATGAATGACAGCCATCCAATATGCTGTAATAGAAATAAGGCCATGCTCATGAAAAATATTGTCCTCCCTCATCTTAAACGTCACCGACCGCCACTGGTGTGGCTATCCTACTGTTGGCCCTCTTGACAGTCGTCTAGCTGCCTGGCATGGTAAACATTTTAATTACGTGGTAATAACCTAATAATCACTCTTTTGTTTCTTGGGGATTAAAACAAACACCATTAAGATGCCAGGTTGGAGTCGATTGTGTTCAGTTCTTTGAAATAAGGACCAAGAACACTCCATTGTAGCTCTATGGTTTGCAGGGCCTGTTCTAGCCTTTTGGGGGTCCTAAGCGAGATTTGAATGTGGGGCACCCCAAAAAATTGAGGCTACCCTCTTGACAGAATAAAGAATTTTAAGTTTTAAAATTAATTTCCTGCAATTCTACACATTTTTGCCAAGGAGAGGAGAGACATTTTTGCAATTTTAAAGATAATTTCCTGAAATTCTACACATTTTGTATTGATTTATACCGTGCTAATATGATCTGAGTGAGAATGACTGACAAAATCAATGGGAGCCCCCTGGAGGTCTGGGCCCCTGGGCACGTGCCCTGCGTGGCCAGTCAGCATTTGGCCATGATTACAAGTTTAGATAGCTGGCTAGACTAATTTACCAATCTAAAAATTGGAGCTGACATTGCTAATTGAGTGATTGTCAGTGAGTGACATAACAAGAAAAAAATTGCTGATGCACAACCAAATTTAAAAATTGCACCTGGTGTATTCTACTATTCTTACTCTCAATAGTCGGGGCCCTCTAGCGGCCGGGGGCCCTAAACGACTGCTCATGTCGCCTATTCCTGATAGTTTGTGTTATTTTGTAACCTCAAAACAGGTTCAATATAACATTACAGAATATGTATTTGTAGTAACAAAATAGCCAAGTCAAGCCAATATTAAAGCTACCCACTAGTTCAAGACAGCATTCTTCAACTGGTCAACATTCAATAGTTTGCCTGTTTCAAAGACTGCCAAAGACTATGCTATTACTAAGACATGCTATTACCAACATGTCTATTCCAAAGAGTGTATGTTTCTGAAAAATAAATTACAATGTAAAGAGTAAAGACAGTTTTAGTACACTGTTTTAGATTAAAAATAGCAACGTGCAGACTACTGTAGATGTTTGACAGGTTTAGAATGCCATACATCTGAAATATATTGGATGTAGCCTACAGTACATACAAAGGCAATTCATTGATAAATCACAGACCAAGTTGTCACATTTGTGGCATACACAAATCTAATCAGAAAGAAGAGTACATCATTCCTGGCTTATCACTTTTTTTATTCAATGCTTCATTCTTGTTACATTCTATATCTCCTTATATGTGCAAACAAATAGTTATTCGTTGAGTTAACCCATCAGCACTGTTAACCCTGTGATGTGAGAGTTCTATGTTGTTTGGCTACAGGTCACCTTGGTAATAGCACCTATTGGTTATTGACCAGTCCTCCTCAGTCCACAGTGTGGGAAAGTCCAGTCTAAAGTCCAGCCAGAGGTCTAACACATCAATGTGAAGAACCACTACTCAGACAACAAAAGATCCTGTTGGTAATTTCATGTTCTCTCTGAGATTCACTGATCTGATGGGGGGTTTGGCACCTTTTTGCTTGAGCAGTGCTGGACAGACAGCACATCGCATCAGATCACACCTCTTCTCTCTGTTCTCGCTCTCGCTCTCACTCCATCTCTTTCTCTCACTCTCTGTGTTTCTCTCAATAACCAGTCAATCCCACATCAATAAGTAGTTGGGCTTGGTTCACGGTGTGTCCATTCCCAGGGGCGTCTTCATTACCCCAGGCTGCTCTGTTTGTTTGTTCCCCTGTGGAAAGGAACTGAATGGGGCAGGAGGCAGTGGTGGGCTGGGGTCGACTGAAAAGGGGTAGACTGGGGGCGGAAGGGATAGGCTGGGGGGGTGACTGGGGTGGACTGGGGTGGGCTGAGAAGGGGTAGACTGGGGGCGGCAGGGATGGGCTGGGGGGTGGGTGGAGGGCTTCAAATCAAACCAAGCTTTATTTGTCACGTGCCGAATACAACAAGTGTAGACTTTACCGTGAAATGCTTACTTACGAGCCCTTAACCAACAGTGCAGTTCAAGAAGAAGACAATATTTGGGTGGAGGGCTGGAGTGGGCTGAGCTGGGTGCAGGGTGGGGTGGACTGGGCTGGGGGGCGGGCTTGGGTGGAGGGCTGGGGAGCATGTGGGTGGGCTTGAGGCAGGGGTGGGCTGGGGTGGTGTTATGGTTGGGGAAGGCTGGGCTGGGGTGGGCTGGTCTATGGTGGGCTGCGGGGTAGGTGGAGGAATGAGGGCCAGGGGGTGAACCAGGGGGTGAAGGAGGGTAAGGGCCCAGGGTTTTTAGGTCCTGAGAAGGTAGTTGAGTGGATGGAGCAGCAATCAAAGGGCAGAGGGTTTCAGAGGGTTGATGAGGATTGTGGGAGAGTGATTGTGTGTGTGTGTTTATGTCTGTGTGTGTGTGTGTGTTTGTGTGTGTGTGTGCGTGTAGAACCTGTGAATACAACTGTGTGTGTGTGTGTGTGTGTGCGTGTGCGTGCGTGTGGCGACAGAGCGAGGAACCCTGGGTCTATTAGGTTGGTTGGTGTCAGCCCTGCCGCTTGCCCATTCACCTCCTGCCTTTGTCTCTGGACTCACAATGAGGCCTGCGCTCAATACCTGCCCAGACCAGTGTCATTGAGAACATCAGAGCTCTGGCTCAATGGGGGCCCGGGCAAGCCCTTTATCCTGGAGGTTAGTAGGCTGCCAGGGCCTTGGGCCATTCACATGGGGGTTTGAGGAGCTCTGGTGGTGACAGAGGAACATTGGGGAGAGGGACAGAGGGAGAGAGAGAGAGATAGAGAGAGAGAGCTACAGCAGTGAATGACATAGTTCAGTTTGTTTACTTCATGTGTGTGTTGTGTTGACTGTCCCCCTCTGACTCTGCTTTGGTGACAAGTTTGACTTCTGCAGAGTGCTAACCAGGACACAGATGTTTCTGTTGTCACACACACACACACACACACACACACACACACACACACACACACCCCACACACACACAGGACAGAGACAGACAGACAGAACAGACAGACAGACAGACAGGACAGACAGACAGACAGACAGACAGACAGACAGACAGACAGGACAGACAGACAGACAGACAGACAGGACAGACAGGAACAGGACAGACAGAGACAGACGAAGGACAGGACAGACAGACAACAGACAGACAGACAGACAGACAGACAGACAGACAACAGACAGACAAGACAGACAGACAGACAGACAGGACAGACAGACAGACAGACAGACAGACAGACAGACAGGAACAGACCAGACAGCAACAGACCAGACAGACAGACAGACAGACAGGACAGACAGGACAGACAGGACAGACAGACAGACAGACAGACAGACAGACAGACAGACAGAAGGCAGGACAGACAGACAGACAGACAGACAGACAGACAGACAGACAGACAGACAGACAGACAGACAGACAGACAGACAGACAGACTTTTTGAAGGACAAGTGTCCTATTTATTACAGTTGTGGGCTGTATTGAATAACACTAATAATAATATTAATAATACCAACTTTATTTGTATAACGCTTTTCAATCCAGGTAACAAAGTGCTTCACATCATAAAATAATAAAATAAAAGTACTAACTCAAAAAACAAAGAGAGGAGGAAGGAGAATGAAAACAGATAGCTAATTAAAATCATACATTGAAATCATACTGTACATTGGAAGCATCTTTGTAAGTGTGTCATTAGCAGGAGTTTAAAAAGGTACTGAGTTTCCAAGCCTGATCGTCTCTGGCAGACCATTCCTGAGTCTAATGGCTCTAATGGCAAATGCCTGGTCTCCTGTCGTTTTCAACCTAGGTTTTGGAATCTTCAACAGTGCCCTGCCAGAGGATCTCAGGCTGCGGCCCAGCTCGTCGGGAGATAAAATATCCGATATATAGGATGGGGCTAAATCAAGGCTAGCCTTACACGTGATTAAGTGACTGGTGTCTAGCGTTGAGAAGCTAAAATAGGTGTGATATGGTTACCTTTCCTGGTGCCTGTTAAAAGCCGAGATGCAGCATTTTGAACTAACTATAGGCGATGGAGTGATTTCTGACTGAGACGTGTACAAAGAGTTACAGTAATCTAGGCGTGAGGAACTAAAATCATGTATAACCTTCTCCGGATCAGTGACTGAAAGAAAATACTTGAATTTAGCTATATTTCTGTTTTACTGTTGTTTTACTATCCTTGTGGGGACCAAACAATTGATTCAGCCAGCAGCATACCACCCTGCATCCCACTGCTGCTTTGCCTCTGAAGCTAAGCAGGGTTGGTCCTGGTCAGTTCCTGGATGGGAGACCAGATGCTGCTGGAAGTGGTGTTGGAGGGCTAGTAGGAGGCACTCTTTCCTCTGGTCTAAAAAAAATGCCCCAGGACAGTGACTGCCCCGTGTAGGGTGCTGTCTTTCGGAAGGGATGTTAAACGGGTGTCCTGACTCTCTGTGGTCACTAAAGATCCCGTGGCACTTATTGTAAGAGTAGGGGTATTAACCCCAGTGTACTGGCTAAATTCCCAATCTGGCCCTCATACCATCATGGTCACCTAATCATCCCCAGCTTCTAATTGGCTCATTCATCCTCTCCCCTGTAAATATTCCCCAGGTTGTTGCTGTAGATGAGAATGTGTTCTCAGTGAATTTACCTGGTAAAATAAGGGTTAAATTAAAAAGATTCCTGATCAAAATCCTAACTCGTAAGCCTAAAATAGCCTTTTTCCTTGTGGGGACCAGCAAAATGTCCCCACTTGTCCGAATTGTCCTTGCTTTACAAACCTAGTGAGGACTTCTGGTCCCCACAAGAATAGCAAAACCAAACACACACACACAGAAGGGAGAAAATGACAAATGTTGCATTGATGAATTTGAGCACGCTCCTTTCCCCAGACAGTGTGAATTGATTTTATATTACCCCTCTTCAACACTGGGATTTATTGACACACTGCAAAGAGTGTCTACTCCAGTACGCTGTTAAAAAAATATACACCTCCCCCATACCTCACTCTTGCCCCCCCCACTTATTTTCTTCCTAGTCCTCTCCCGCCTCGCTCCCTCCCTTCCTCGCTCTCTGTCTGACTGGTTTCACCCCTCCGTTCTCTTTTATGCCTCTATCCCTCTCTTTCTCTCGCTGTCTCTGCTATCGCTCCATAAAACACCCAGTTTCCCCTGCCGCTATCCCAACGTGCCTCTCCCTCTCCCGCTCCATTTTTCCACACATGAGATTTGCCTAACAATAAGTTGTTCTGGCCAAGGTCAGATAAGAGCTGCACAGCCCAGGAAGCCTCCACCACTCTTTCTTTCATCCCTCTCTTTTCTCTCCTCTTTCTCCTCACAGCTTTCAAATTATCTCTGCCGCACGTAATAATAATTACTGAGAAAGGCGGTGCTGAGATAAGAAGGCAGGAGCTGAGATGGAGAGTAGGGGGGAGGAGGCAGGGGGAGGAAGGGAAGAGGTAATGGGGAAGGAGAGGGGGAAGGTGGGAGAAAAAAGGGGAGACGAGTGGGGAGAAAGAAGGTAGAGGGAAAAGGAATGAGAGAGGTGGAAGAGGATAAGACAAGGACGGAGGGAGAGAGGAGAGAAGGAGGCAGGAGGAGAGGAAGGGAGAGTGATAGAGAGATTGGTCAGGGGAGGGAGTGGGACCAGGAAAGTTAAGTGAAAATAAAATAAATGATTTCTGCCATGGTAAGAAGGAGCCGGCAGAAATAGAGAAAAAACGTGATTCTTGAAGACTAGTTAGTTTGAGGAAGAGCTCACACACACTCACACAACGTTTCTCTCTAAACACAGTGATACCTTCACACACACATATGCTCCACATTACCTAACAGCAGGAGTGTAAATTGAGATTGGGTTGATGATGAAAGTGTCTCCATAATTGGTTGATTTTCTATTATGGTTACTTAAAAACAGAAATCGTATCAATGGCCCAAACCTCAATTTCAATTAGAATTTCACCTCTGCACACAAATCCCTTTTAATTTATTGTAATGTCCATCTGCAATTAAAACTACAACCGTCCTCACCGTAACACCCCAAAACACCCCATACCAAGAAAAAACCCACACCCAGACCAAATAAAATAAAATAAAATTGTATTGGTCACATACACATGGTTAGCAGATGTTATTGCGAGTGTAGCGAAATGCTTCTTCTCTAGATCTGACAGTGCAGCAGTATCTAACAGGTAATATCTAACAAATTCCACAACAAAACCTAATATCTAACAAATTCCACAACATAACCAAACACACACAATCTAGTAAAGGAATGGGATAAGAATATATAAGTATAAAATATATGGATGAGCAGTGACAGAGCGGCTAAGATGCAATAGATAGTAAAGAATAGATAGTGAAGGATACAGTATACAGTTTATACATATTAGATGAGTAATGTAAACATTCTTAAAGTGGCATTATTAAAGTGACTAGTGTTCCATTTATTAAAGTGGCCAATGATATCAAGTCTGTAGGTAGGCAGTGTCACATCTGCTCCTGCAACGCCCTCTACTGCTCATCCTCTGTCTCCTTGACCTGCCGCCACTCCCCCCAGTACTCTCTCCCTCCCCCGGTCTCTCTCTCTATCTCTCTCTGTGTGTATGATTGTGTGGGCAAAGACAGGTGTGCTGGAGTCAGAGCAGATCCCCACCAGCTACAACCTGTTCCATAATCAAGACCTCTACAAATACTCAGCCCTGCCACTTCCACACTGCCGCATCGTAATCTCTGCTCAGTCAGTCCACGCTTCTAGCCGTTTGTTACTGTTGGAACCTCTTATCCTGTTTTTCCTGTTTTCCTTGCCTGACACTGTTTTTGTCTTCGCTGCAGTTCCACCCGCTTCGACTCTGGTCCCAGTCTGCAGTCCCACGTCTCGTCATCCTGCTACTCTGTCCTGGATTCCCCACTCTACTACTCTCTTGGATTCCCTTCCGGACCTGCTTACCCTGTCCCCACCCCTCTCGCCCCAGCCTCCGCAACTGGTTCCCTGCAACCCACCCGAGTTTCCCTGGCCTGCACTCCATCTTCCCCCTGTGTTTCAATAAATACCTTGGTTACTTTATCCCAGTTTCCTCGTCTGAGTCTACTCTTGGGTTCCCCTGTTCCACTCCGCGTAACAGGCCTCTCTGTGCTAGTGGTGGCTGTTTAACAATCTGATGGCCTTGAGATAGAAGCTGTTTTTCACTCTCTTAGTCCCAGCTTTGATGCACCTGTACTGACTGCGCCTTCTGGATGGAAGCGGGGTGAACAGACAGTGGCTTGGGTGATTATTGTCCTTGATGATCTTTTTTTGTCTTCCTGTGACATCGAGTGTTGTAGGTGTCCTGGAGGGCAGGTAGTTTGCCCCCGGTGATGCGTTGTGCAGACCGCACCACCCTCTGTAGAGCCCTGTGGTTGTGGGTGGTGCAGTTGCCGTACAGGCGGTGGTACAGCCCGACAGGATGCTCTCAATTGTGCACCTGTAAAAGTTAGTGAGGGATTTCGGTGACAAGCCAAATTTGGGCAACAGGGTTGAAGAGGCACTGTTGCGCCTTCTTCACCACACTGTCTGTGTGTGTGGACCATTTCAGTTTGTCAGTGATATGTACACCGAGGAACTTAAAACTTTCCACCTTCTCCACTGCTGTCCGGCTGATGTGGATAGGGGGGTGCTCCCTTTGCTGTTTCCTGAAGTCCACGATCATCTCTTTTGTTTTGCTGACATTGAGTGAGAGGTTATTTTCCTGACACCACACTCCGAGGACCCTCACTTCCTCTCTGTAGGCAGCATTCTTACATAGGTATTTTGTCCAGATGGATCCTCTTGTCCATATGGAATAGGGCAGTGTGATGGCGATTGCATCGTCTGTGGCCATATTGGGGCGGTAAGCAAATTAGAGTGGGTCTAGGGTGACATGTAGGGTGGAGGTGATATGATCCTTGACTAGTCTCTCAAAGCACTTTATGATGACAGTGAGTGCTACGGGGCGATAGTATTTTAGTTCAGCTACCTTAGCTTTCTTGGTAACAGGAACAATGGTGGTGTCACGCCCTGACCTTAGAGAGCCTTTCTATTTCTCTATTTGGTTCGGAGTTCGGAGTCTGCAGCGACGGTCCCCAGTCCGGAGCCTCCAGCGACAGTACCCAGTCCGGAGTCTCCAGCGGCGGTCTGCAGTCCAGAGTCTCCAGCGGCGGTCTGCAGTCCAGAGTCTCCAGCGGCGGTCTGCAGTCCAGAGTCTCCAGCGCGTCTGCAATGTCCAGAGCCTCCGGCGATGATCCACGGTCCGGTTCCTCCGGCAACGCATTCACGGTCCGGAATCTCCGGCGACCGATCCACGGTCCGTTCACAGCGAAGCGAGGGATCAGCGTGTGGAGCGGGGCTACGTCCCGAACCGGAGCCGCCACCGAGGAATAGATCCCTCCTGACCCTCCTATATAGTCAGGTTTTGCGGCGGAGTCCGCACCTTTGGGGAGGGTACGTCACGCCCTGACCGTTGGAGAGCCTTTTATTTCTCATTTGGTTAGGTCAGGGTTATTTGGGTGGGCATTCTATGTTTTCTGTTTCTTGTTTTGGCCAAGTGTGTTCCCAATCAGAGGCAGCTGGCTATCGTTGTCTCTGATTGGGGATCATACTTAGGCAGCCCTTTTTCCCACCATTAGGTTGTGGGATCTTGTTTTTTGTTTAGTGTTTCTGCCTGACAGAACTGTGCGCTTTCGTTTTCAACTTTGTTATTTTGTTTGAGTGTTTTTTGAAATAAATAATCATGAACACTTTCCACGCTGCGCTTTGGTCCACTCTTCCTACCACCAACGAGAGCCGTAACAGGTGGCCATCTTGAAGCATGTGGGGACAGCAGACTGGGATGGGGATTGATTGAATATGTCTGTAAACAAACCAGCCAGCTGGTCTGCGCATGCTCTGAGGACGCGGCTCGGGATGTCGTCTGGCTTGCGAGGGTTAACATGTTTAAATGTTTTACTCATGTCGGCCACGGAGAAGGAGAGCCCACAGTCTTTGGTAGTGGGCCGCGTGGGTGGCACTCTATTGTCCTCAAAGCGCGCAAAGAAGTTGTTTAATTTGTCTGGAAGCAAGACGTTGATGTCCGCGACGGGGCTTGTTTTCTTTTTGTAATCCACGATTGTCTGTAGACCCTGCTACATATGTCTCGTGTTTGAGCCGTTGAATTGCGATTCCACTTTGTCTCTATACTGATGCTTTGCTTGTTTGATTGCCTTACGGAGGGAATAACTACACTGTCTGTATTCGGCCATGTTTCCAGAAGGAGAGCCCACAGTCTTTGGTAGTGGGCCGCGTCGGTGGCACTGCATTGTACTCAAAGCGCGCAAAGAAGTTGTTTAATTTGTCTGGAAGCAAGACGTCAATGTCCGCGACGGGGCTGGTTTTCTTTTTGTAATCCGTGATTGTCTGTAGACCCTGCCACATACGTCTCGTGTTTGAGCCTTTGAATTGTGACTCTACTTGTCTCTATACTGACGCTTTGCTTGTTTGATTGCCTTACGGAGGGAATAACTACACTGTTTGTATTCAGCCATGTTTCCAGTCGCCTTGCCATGATTAAATGCGGTGGTACGTCTCCTATACACTTCCTTATAAACTCGCTCACCGAGTCAGCATATACGTCAATGTTATTCTCTAAGGCTACTCAGAACATATCCCAGTCCACGTGATCGAAGCATTCTTGAAGCGTGGAATCTGATTGGTCAGACCAGCGTTGGATAGACCTAAGCACGGGCGCTGCCTGTTTAAGTTCCTGCCTATAGGAAGGGAGCAACAAGATGGAGCCATGGTTGGATTTGCCAAAAGGAGGGCGGGCGAGGGCCTTGTATGCACCGCGGAGGTTAGAGTAGCAATGGTCGAGCGTGTTACTCGCTCGTGTACTGCAATTGATATGCTGATAGAATGTAGGTAGCCTTGTTCTCAAATTAGCTTTGTTAAAATCCCCAGCTACAATAAATGCAGCCTCAGGATATTTGGTTTCCAGTTTGCATAAAGTCCAGCGAAGTTGGCCTTGATGGCCGTCTTGGTATCCGCTTGCGGGGGATATACACTGCTGTGACGATAACCCAGGAGAGTTCTCTTGGGAGTGTAACGGCTGTCGTCTTCCTCTTCCTCGGACGAGGAGAGGAGAGAAGGATCGGTGGACCAATACGCAGCGAGGTATGATGACATAATGAATTTATTAATAACAAGACGAAACAACGAAGAACACTTGAATAACTTACAAAATAAGAACAAACGACGTAGAAGAAACCTGAACTGGAACTTACATAAAGGACACGAAAGAATCACGAACATGGAATAGACTACACATATAAACGAACAAACCGAAACAGTTTCCCGTGTGGTGCACAGACAAGACACGGAAAGACAATCAACCCACAAACAACAGTGGAAACAGCCAACCTATATATGATTCTCAATCAGAGAAATGAATAACACCTGTGCCCCTGATTGAGAACGCATATAAGGCTAATTAACAACAACACTCCACATAGAACAAACATACACAGATGCCCATCCATCACGCCCTGACCAACTAAACACATAAAAAACAATAGAAAACAGGTCAGGAAAACGTGAACATAACCCCCCCTCAAGGGTGCGAACGCTCCGGACGCCCACCAAAAAGTCTAGGGGAGGGTTCTGGGTGGGCCAGTCAATCCACGGTGGCGGCTTCAGGCATCTGGCGTGATTCCCACCCACCATAGTCACTACCCGCTTTCGTAGCCTCCTCCAAATGGCACCCTCCCAAATTAACCACCACTTGGATTAAGGGGCAGCACGGACTAAGGGGCAGCACCGGACTAACGGGGCAGCACCGGACTAAGGGCAGCACGGACTAAGGGGCAGCACAGATAAAGGCAGCACCCAGGAATAGGGGCAGCTCCGGACTGGGGAGCGGCAGCTCCGGACTGAGGAAACGGCGGATTCCTGGCTGGCTGCGATCCTGGTTGGCTGGCGGATCCCTGGTTGGCTGGCTCTGGCGGATCTGTGCTGGATGAGGCTCTGCGGATCCTGGCTGGATGACGGCTCTGGCGGATCCTGGCTGGATGACGTCTGGCGGATCCTGGCTGGATGACGGCTCTGGTGGGTATGGCTGGAATGAGGCTCTGGCTGGTCATGGCTTGGATGACGGCTTGGTGGTCATGGCTTGGATGACAGCTTCTGGTGGTCATGACCTCGCTGACGGCTCTGGCTGGTCATGCGGCTCGCTGACCGGTCTGGCTGGTCAGGCTCGCTGACGGCCTGGCTGATCCGGTCTGGCGGAAGGCTCTGGCTGATCCGGTCTGGCGGAAGGCTCTGGCTGATCCGGTCTGGCGGAAAGCTCTGGCTGATCCGGTCTGGCGGAAGGCTCTGGCTGATCGTTGGCGGAGCTCTGGCTGATCCGGTCTGGCGGAAGGCTCTGGCTGATCCGGTCTTGGCGGAAGGCTTCTGGCTGATCCGGTCTGGCGGAAGGCTCTGGCTGATCCGGTCTGGCGGAAGGCTCTGGCTGATCCGGTCTGGCGGAAGGCTTGGCTGATCCGTTGGCGGAAGGCTCTGGCGCTCGGTCTGGCGAAGGCTCTGGCTGATCCGGTCTGGCCGGAAGGCTCTTGCGCGGCTCCGGTCTGGCGGAAGCTCTGGCTGATCCGGTCTGGCGGAAGGCTCTGGCGATCCGGTCTGGCGGAAGGCTTGGCTGATCCGGTCTTGCGGAAGGCTCTGGCTGATCCGGTCTGGCGGAAGGCTCTGGCCTGATCCGGTCTGGCGGAAGGCTCTGGCTGATCCGGTCTGGCGGAAGGCTCTGGCTGAATCCGGTTCTGGCGGAAGGCTCTGGCGGCTCCGGTCTGCGGAGGCTTCTGGCTGATCCGGTCTGGCGGAACGGCTCTGGCGGCTCCGGTCTGGCGGAAGGCTCTGGCTGATCCGGTCTGGCGGAAGGCTCTGGCTGATCCGGTCTTGGCGGAAGGCTCTGGCTGATCCGGTCTGGCGGAAGGCTCTAGCGGCTCCGGCTGGCGGGCGCTCTAGCGCTCCTGTCTGGCGGACGGCTCTGTAGGCTCATGGCAGACGGGCGGCTTTGCAGGCTCATGGCAGACGGGCGGCTTTGAAGGCTCAATACAGACGGGCAGTTCATGCGGCGCTTGGCAGACGGACAGTTCAGACAGCGTTGGGCAGACGGGCAGTTCAGGCGCCGTTGGGCAGACGGGCAGTTCAGGCGCCGCTTGGCAGACGGGCAGTTCAGGCGCCGCTTGGCAGACGGGCAAGTTCAGGCGCCGCTTGGCAGACGGGCAGTTCAGGCGCCGCTTGGCAGACGGGCAGTTCAGGGCCGCTTGGCAGACGGGCAGTTTCAGGCGCCGCTTGGCAGACGGGCAGTTCAGGCGCCGCTTGGCAGACGGGCAGTTCAGGCGCCGCTTGCAGACGGGCAGTTCAGGCGCCGCTTGGCAGACGGCAGACTCTGGCCGACTGAGACGCACTATAGGCCTGGTGCGTGGCGCCGGAACTGGAGGTACCCGGGCTAAGGACACGCACCTTTAGGCTAGTGCGGGGAACAACAACAGGGCACACTGGACTCTCGATGCGCACTATAGGCCTGGTGCGTGGTACGGACCTGGAGTACCGGGCTGAGCACGCACCTCAGGGCGAGTGCGGGGAGAAGGAACAGTGCATACAGGGCTCTGGAGACGCACAGTGGCTTGTGCGTGGTGCCGGAACTGGAGGCACCGGGCCGAAGACACACACCACAGGAAGAGTGCGTGGAGGAGGAACTGGGCTCTGGAGACGCACAGGAAGCCTGGTGCGTGGTGTAGGCACTGGTGGTACTGGGCTGGAGCGGGAGGTGGCGCCGGAAATACCGGACCGTGCAGGCGTACTGGCTCCCTTGAGCATTGAGCCCTGCCCAACCTTACCTGGTTGAATACTCCCCGTTGCCGACCAGTGCGGGGAGGTGGAATAACCCGACGGCTATGTAGGCGAACCGGGGACACCATGCGTAAGCTGGTGCCATGTAAGCCGGCCCGAGGAGACGCACTGGTGGCCAGATATGTAGAGCCGGCTTCATGGCACTTGGCTCAATGCTCAATCTAGCCCTACCAGTGGCGGGAGGTGGAATAACCGCCGCCGGGCTATGCACACGTACAGGAGACACCGTGCGCTCTACTGCGTACACGGTGTCTGCCCGTACTCTCGCTCTCCACGGTAAGTACAGGGAGTATGCGCAGGTCTCCTACCTGACTTCGCCACACTCCCTTTAAGCCCCCCCCAATAATGTTTTTGGGCTGACTCACAGGCTTCCTACCGCGTCGTTTAGCTGCCTCCATTCGCCGGTATCCCTCCTCACACTGCGCCAGAGAATCCCAGGCGGGCTCCGGCATTCGCCCTGGGTCGATCGCCCACCTGTCAATCTCCTCCCACGTAGTGTAGTCCAGATTACGCTCCCATTGCCATTCCCTCTTGCGTTGCTCCTGTTGCCGCTGATCAGCTGCTTGATCCGTTGGTGGGTAATTCTGTCACGGCTGTCGTCTTCCTCTTCCTCGGACGAGGAGAGGAGAGAAGGATCGGTGACCAATACGCAGCGAGGTTGATGACATAATGAATTTATTAAATAAAGACGAAACACGAAGAACACTTGAATAACTTACAAAATAAGAAAACGACGTAGACGAAACCTGAACATGGAACTTACATAAAGACACGAAAGAACTCACGAACAGGAATAGACTACATAAAACGAACAAACCGAAAACAGTCCCGTGTGGTGCACAGACACAGACACGGAAGACAATCACCCACAAACAAACAGTGAGAACAGCCAACCTATATATGATTCTCAATCAGAGGAAATGAATAACACCTGTCCCTGATTGAGAACCATATAAGGTCATTAACCAACACACTCCCACATAGAACAAACAACACAGACTGCCCATCCCAACTCACGCCCTGACCAACTAACACCATACAAAACAATAGAAAACAGGTCAGGAACGTGAAAGGGAGATAATACGGTCAGCATTTGATTGTGAGGAATTCTAGGTCAGGTGACCAAAAGGACTTGAGTTCTTGTATGTTGTTACAATTACACCATGAGTCGTTAATCATGAAACATACACCCCCACCTTCTTCTTACCGGAGAGATGTTAATTCCTGTCTGTGCGATGCACTGAAATCCAATTGGCTGTACGGACTCCGACAGCATGTCCCAACTCCTTCAGTATCCAGCCAGTAAGACTTTACAAATCTCCCCCAGTCCCCTTACCCCTGTCCAATCCCCCAGCGACCCCCCCCCTGCCCTGGTGTAACCCCTGCCTCTGTATCAGGGTGGACAGGCAGGGTAAGCTTCTCTTCCATGTCTGCCTCTCCCAGGGCTCTCCTCACCAGCCCTAACCCCCAAAGGAGCTGCTATCAGCGGGCTGAGCCCCTCTGCACTGGCCTGATATCCACATGGGGGTGGAGGGGAGGAGGAGGCTGTATGTATGTGTGTGTGTGTGTGTGTGTGTGTGTGTGGTGTGTGTGTGGGGGCAATGTACTGTGTGGGTGTGTGTGTGAGCGTGTAAAGATGATTATCAATGCTGTATTATGAGTTTCAAACGAAGGCAGATTAGTACCCCCTCCAGCCCCCTCTTCCTCCATCCCTCCAGCCCCCATCCAGCCTCCTGTCTGTCCGTCATCCCAGTGTCAAACCACTGAGGGCTGGGTGTAGTAATGCTATTCTGTCCCCTCTTATCTCCCCGCTCAGGCCCTGTCGCCTGCTGACCCATGAACCAGCCACAGAAAGATAGGGAGGGAAGGAGAGGTGGCAGGGGGGAGAGACAGAGAGAGGGAGGGAGAGAGGGAGAAAGAGAGAGGGGTAGAGGAGGAATAGAAAGGATGAGGAAGAGGTGGTCTGTCTCACCTCTGGTGCATTGGGTCTGTGCTTTGGACTTGACCTTGCCAAATGAGGTTGAGGTGTTCAGAAATGAGAAGCATCTATCATGGACCTCAGCTTAAATGCGAAACAGCATAAAATGCGAAACAGCATAAAATATGTTTCAATAAATGTCAAATAAGAAAACAATGAATGAAGTGTTCATACATGGTGTTAGTGTGTGAGGGTGAATCATTATGGAAGTCCAGTTAAACCCATTGAACACTATGTCTGCACTAGGTCTGCACTAATGCTGCAGGTTTTTTCTGTCTGGTAGTTAATTGCCACTAATTGGCCATAGAGTCCACTCATCTGCTGTCCCAGGTCTGAATCAGTCCCAGGAACGGGGGAATAGGAAAATCAGCAATGCTGTAGATCTTGAGGTCTAGATTTTAGAGGAGAGCAATAGATTGTAATAAGCATTATGCATACTGTTATGCAGTAAATAGGTAAGTAAGGTAGGCCACAGTTAGAACAGAGGTTCTGTGGTTTGTACAGGTGGGAGGGATTACCGAGCTGATCAGCTAAACGAGTATGATCTCCCGAACAGCTAAACGAGTATGATCTCCCGAACAGCTAAACGAGTATGATCTCCCGAACAGCGGGGCTCATGATTTTGTATCTTTCATTTGACCTGCCCTTTTGGAGTTTTGTTTTTTTATTTATTGTTTTTCACCAACTAAACATCAACAACCCGCTTTTACTGACCCGAACATGGAGTCACACCAGAGCTGTCCCCCTAGATCCCTGGTAAGCGAACCCACTGTCCCCAGGCACACACACCCAACATGGACCCCCCACACACACACACACACACCCAACATGGACACCAGGCACACACACCCAACATGGACCCCACACATACACACCTAACATGGACTCCAGGTACACATTCTTTCAACCATACTTACAGTGTAACAGTAGGTTGTTTAATCAGTTCCGTAACCATAGTTACAGTGTAACAGTAGGTTGTTTAATCAGTCTGCAAACAAGCACACACCAGCCGTGAAAGAGGTGTTTACAATACCGCGTTGGTAATAAGGCATTATTTGTTCGACAGAAACTTCTGGGGTAGTTAGTTAGCTTTAGCTTGGTACCTAGCTAGCACCAATACAATCAGCCTGAAAACAATGACCAGTAGAAACTGCAGTCATTTTCATTATTCTTAGCAATGATTTAGGAATCCTTGTGAGTAAGTATTAGCTAGGAATCCACTTGTTGTTCGCCTACTGGAATTGAACTTCAGTTTATGAAAATAAATAGCTAGCCAGCTACTTAACCCTGTTGCCCAAAGCTAACGTTATAGGCAGCCAGCTAGCTTCATCTGGCTAGTGAGGCTCGACTTATGTGTTGTGAAGCTAGCCACAATAAGGATTAGGCACAATAGTGGAATTTGCGGTTTGCCTTCAAAATAAAAGTACCTATTTGAAAGTGATGCAGAAGGTTACAATTGGTGGAATCATGCCATATTTAGACTAGATAATGTTTAACAAGGTTGGAATGTGAAGCAATGAAATGGGGGATCAGTCTACTCCGTGACACCCACAGAACACAACTGTTTAGAGTTTACGCAAATATTAGCATTGTAGCTCTTATCGTGGGACTGTGACAGTGTGAAATCACCTCCCCAGTCAGCCTATTGTGTATATTGATACATTGCGCTATGCAGCTTTACCTAAGGATTGGGGATCAATGAAATGGGGTATCACTCAATACTTTTTTCCCAACGTCCTCCTCAGAGTTATCAGACTCCAAAACATCCACGCAGTATTGCCGGGGCGGCAGGTAGCCTAGTGGTTAGATCGTTGGGCCAGTAACTGGATCGAATCCCCGAGCTGACAAGGTAAAATCTGTCATTCTGCCCCTGAACAAGGCAGTTAACCTACTGTTCCCCGGTAGGCTGTCATTGTAAATAAGAATTTGTTCTTAACTGACTTGCCTAGTCAAATAAAATTACAAAAATGTAAAAGTATTGTTTTTCCCGGGAATAGTGTTCAATACACAGGTTGACAATAAATGTGTTTCAATTCACAGTTGTTTCAGAGTCTCGCAATAAGAGCTACGACGCTAATGTTCTCTGGGTGTCACTGAGTAGACTGATACCTCATGTCGTTGATCCACAATCCATTGGTAATCGATTAATCGATACGTTGCTATGATGCTGGTAAACTTGTCTCGAGCACCTACAGTGCTGGTCATAAAAACGGCTAGTTAACTAATGGATGCAAACAAAGTTATTCCCCAAAAACATAGCAAAATGACATTTGTTTCAAGATTATGTCGTTTTGCTATGTTTTCTGGGAAGAACTTTGCTTGCATCCATCAGTTAGCTAGCTTTTTTATGACCAGCACTGTAGGTGCGCGAGACAATTTTACCAGCATCATAGCAACATATCGATTAATCGTTGTGACATATGAAATACGAGTGATAGTGTAATCAATGTGTAATAACTATCTAAAAGAATTGGTACGCGCTAAATTATTATGTGACGTGCAGTCATATTCAGGTCCTGATTGGTCAACAAGCGTATTTCACACGTCCAATTGTGTTATTTGACCTGTATCTTTTTTGACACGCAAAGACCCAAACAGCGTTCCATAGAAATGAGTCTAAACCTACAATTTCGTGAGAAACACCAGAAAAAAAACTACTGTACAAATCTGACAACTACAGTGTCTTCAGAAAGTATTCACACCCCTTGACTTTTCCCACATTTTGTTGATCACATTAATTAAAAATTGATTAAATAGAGATGTTGTGTCACTGGACTACACACAATACCCCATAATGTCAAAGTGGAAAAAGCTTTTTGACATTTTTACAAATTAATATATTTTTTTAAGCTGAAATGTCTTGAGTCAATAAATATTCAACCTCTTCGTCATGGCAAGCCAAAATAAGTTCAGGAGTACAAATCTGAAGAAGTCACATAAGTTGAATGAACTTTTGTGCAACAATAGTGTTTAACATGATTTTGTAATGACTACCTCATCTCTGTACCCCACACATACAATTATCTGTAAGGTCCCTCAGTTGAGAAGAACATTTCAAACACAGATTCAACCACAAAGACCACAGAGGTTTAGAGGTGTGTAAAAAAAAAAAAGCAGACATTCAATATTACTTTGAGCGTGGTGAAGTTATTAATTACAGTTTGGATAGTGTATCAATACACCCAGTCACTACAAAGATGCAGGCGTCCTTCCTAACTAATTTGCCAGAGAGGAAGGGAACTGCTCAGGGTTTTCACCATGAGGCCATGCGTGCGTCATGTTAGGGGTATGTTTGTCATTGGCAAGGACTAGGGAGTTTTTGGGGATAAAAAGTAACGGAACAGAACAAAGCAGAGGCAAAATCCTAGTGGAAAACCTGGTTCAGTCTGCTTTCCATCAGACACTGGAAGACAAATTCACCCTTCAGCAGGACAATAACTTAAAACACAAATAAAGTATACACTGGAATTGCTTACCAAGACAACACTGAACATTGAGTGGCCTAGTTACAGTTTGACTTGACAATCTATGGCAAGACTTAAATGGTTGTCTAGCAATGATCGAAAACCAGAGCTTGACAAATGAAAAAAAAAAAGAACAATGTGCAAATATTGTACTATCCAGGTATGTAAAGCTCTTAGAGACTTACCCAGAAAGATTCACATCTATAATCACTGCCAAAGATGATTCTAACGTGTATTGACTCAGGGGGTTTAATACTTATCTAATCAAGATATATTTGTGTTTTGTTGTACACATTGTTTTATTTAACAAATGTTCGAATTTTTCTTCCACTTTTACATTACAGTATTTCGTGTAGATCCTTGACAAAAAAATGACAAATCCATTTGAATCCCACTTTGCAACACAACAAAATGTGGAAAAAGTGAAGGGCTACGGATACTTTCTGCCAGCACTGTACATGTGATTTGCAGACCTGCCTTTTGGAAGAAGAACATCATCTAAGCATCCACCTTTTGGTAGCAGACTTTCTGTGTGTTGTCAGTTTGAATCCAACCAATGACTGACTGTTAACCCTTCACCAAATTCTTAATTTGTGTGAATTGATGAGAAGATGAGTGACGTTAATATGCATTAGAGCGTGGTGTCAAAGCCCTGGCACACTGAGATAACAGCCTTATCTCTTCTCTGACTGATAACGCCCAACATGGTAGAGAGGGGGAGGGAGGAGGGATGAGAGGCAGGGGGAGAGGGGAGAGGGGAGGGATGAGGAGGGAGAGGGGAAGAAAGGGGAAAGAGAGGGAGAAGAAAGGGTGGGTGAGGGAGAGAGGAAAGAGATGGGGATAGAGGAGCAGGGATGCTAGAGGGAGGATATAGAGGAGACAGGAAGGTAAGAGACAAGGAAAGAAGAGGAGAGGAGAGTGTGTGTAGAGCTTGTCTTGCTCCTTTGTTATCTATCAATCTATCTCTCCTCTCCTACCTCTCCCTTCCCTTAACCTCTATTTGCATTTTTCTATCTATTCTCCCTCAAACACCTTCGTCTGTCAGACAGTCAGTTTCTCTCTCCTCTTACCTTCTCTCTCCCACTCTCACCCCCCCCCCCCCCCCTCAACGTCTCTCTCTCTCCCTCTCTCTTGGTCTTGAAAGAGAGACAAAGCAGAGGCAGTATTTTCAAAGGAACGGAAGAGGACAGGTGTTTTAGATGACAGTGATGGCTGTTAAAACACAATCTGTCTCCTTACCCACCGGCCCATTCAGTCAGTGACACACACGCACGCATGTGCACACTCTTTTCAATGAGGCCACAATGTCATGCGGTGGCACTCCCAACTGTCACCAGTAGCGTTGAAGCACACACTCATGATCACGTGTCAACACACACATGTAAATGCACACACTCTGCATAATGTGTGAAACCTAGCAGAAGGACAAATAAACACATACTGAAACGTTTCATTATCTGTGTGAAAGGCTGCATGTGAGTGGGAATTTGTGTGTTTGTGTCCCACCCTAATGTCCATTAGTCAGCTGTAGTGGTAATCAGCACATTTCACTAAGAGATTGAAGAGGAGTAAGGGAGAGAGTCGGAGGAGGGATGGAGGGAGGGAGGGAGGGAGGGAGGGAGAAGGAAAAACGGTGTTAGGAATACTGAGGCATCTCAGGTACCAGGGACCAGTGTGTGTTTGAGCGGTATCTCAGCCCCTCACACTCCCCTGACAGAGGGAGATAAACACAGGCCTGAGCCATTGACCACATGATTTATCAACATGGATTTCACCCCCCCCAACATAAATTCACGCACACACATTGAAAATGAAAAGATTTTGTCGCTATGATAGAAGTGAGGGAGCAGAGATAGTGAGAGAAAGAAAGAGAGAGTGTCAGAGAAAGAGCGAGATGGAGAGGGAGAAAATTATACTTGATACTGTAGCCTCAACAGCACTCCGTAGGGCAGCACCATGGTGTAGCCGGAGGACAGCTAGTTTCCATCCTCCTCTGTGTACATTGACTTCAATACAAAACCTAGGAGGCTCATGGTTCTCACCCCCTTCCATAGACCTACACAGTAATTATGACGACTTCCAGAGGACGTCCTCCAACCTATCAGAGCTGATGCAGCATGAACTGACATGTTGTTCATCCAATCAAAGGATCAGATAATGAATCTACAGCTAGCTAGCTGGTACTGCATTGCATAAAATGTGGTGAGTAGTTGACTAAAAGAAAGACAATAGTTGAACAAATTAGTTTCTTCAAAAATTAAGGAGAAGCAGCAGAGAGAGTTATATTTTGCTGTATTCTTCTCCCCACTTACTTATCATAACAAGCTAATGCAACTATTTTAGCCTACTCAACAACCTGACACCAAACAGAGAGGCATGCTATTTATGTTAACTAGCATGCTAAAGTTATTCAACACTGCAAAACTTCCAAGTCGAGGTAAGCTTTCTGTTTTATTAATTTTAGTATCACTGCTTGAGGCCGATACGTAAAGCTTATTAAAGAGCAGTGATACTAGCAAGAGCAGTGTGCAGGTTTCTTCTTTCTTCTCATCGTACCAGTTATCAAAAGAATGTTAACTGCATATACCTCTCGTATCCAGAAAGCTAGCTAACCAGCTAACGAGATGCGGTGCCTTAGACCGCTGTGCCAATTGAGCCTGTATTTGGGGAGTTTCTCACATTATTCTCTGCAGATCTTCTCAAGCTCAGATCATGACTACAACTAAGTTACTAAGTCTTTGACCACACTGTGCTGTTACATTGGTGAGAAAAAAACTAATGCTTCCTGTTATACGCGAGGTGAGGTCCTTGGGACTAAATTAAAACACAACACAGCTTCTTTAAATCAAGGAGTGGAGCATTGGAATAAGACAACTATATCAGCGATGCAACAGTACATGTTCAGCTTTTTGTCGTTCACCAATGCATGTACATGGGAGAAGGAGAGCAGGTCTAGACTAAGGGCACTAAGGACTAAGGGCACTATGCCTAGAACAATTACTACAGTTCCATACTTTGTTAAAACCAACACCACCGGTCTCGTCTTCAACCTCAACATGGCAAAGGGTATCCCCTGAATGACATAAAACACACACACACACACACACACACACACACACACACACACACACACACACACACACACACACACACACACACACACCCACACACATACCCACCCACATACCCACCCACACCACCCTCTCTCTAATTAGCGGGTTCCCTGTGTTAGGGCTGATTGAGGGCCTGCATGGTGTTGAGAAGAGTGTCATCACCCTCTACTACTTTTTACCGCACCTTCCTTCATCCCTTCTTCCCTCCCTCCCCTTCTCTCCCGCTCTACCTCTCCACCTCTCATCACCCACTGCCACTCTCCACACCCCTCCCTCCATTCTTTCCATCCTCCTTAACATCCCTCCTTCCCCCTCTATGCTTGGACAGAGGTGCCAGACATTGGAATGAGACTTGGGGGGGGGGATGACTAGGTTTAGACAGAGAGAGAGAGAGAGAGAGAGAGAGAGAGAGAGTAAATTAATGTGAATGAAAGGCAAATCTATCAGAAACACGTCTCCTTTAAATACCCCCCACGTGCGTTTTATGTTGACTGTCCCCCTTTGACTCTGCTTTGGTGACAAGTTTGACTTCTGCAGAGTGTTAACCAAGACACAGATGTCTCTGTTGTCACACACACACACAGAGACAAACTCATGAGGTACTCACGTATGCACAGGCACACACTTTTTCTCTTTGTCCATCCCATCTCTCTATCCATCCATCTCTATATCCGTCTCTCTCCAATCGTCTCTCTCTCTATCTCCCTCTTCCCCTCTCTCTATCCTTCTATCATTATTTCTCTCTCCCTCTTTCCCTCTGTATTACTCCCTCTCTCTTTCTCTTCCTCTGTCTATCCCTCTTCCCCTCTCTCTCTCTCTCTTCCTCTGTCTATCCCTCTTTCCCCGTCTCTCTCTCTCTTTCTCTTCCTCTTCCTCTGTCTATCCCTCCCTCTTTCCCTGTCTCTCTCTCTCTCTCTCTCTCTCTCTCTCTCTCTTTCTCTTCCTCTGTTTATCCCTCTTTCCCTGTTCTCTCTCTTCTTTCTCTTCCCCTGTTTATCCCTCTTTCCCTGTCTCTCTCTCTTCTTTCTCTTCCTCTGTCTATCCCTTCTTTCCATGTCTCTCTCTCTCTTTCTCTTTCTCTGTCTATCCCTCTTTCCCTGTCTCTCTCTCTCTTTCTCTTCCTCTGTCTATCCCTCTTTCCATGTCTCTCTCTCTCTTTCTCTTTCTATCCGTCTTTCCCTGTCTCTCTCTCCACCCCTCCCCCTTTGTCTGTGTATTGATTAGTATTGTTTTCAAGACTGCGGTAAGGTTCATTTACTTTGTGATGATGACAAAGCGTTAACAGACAGATGAGTTTCAGAGGGATTCTGGGATTGAGGAGGAGTGAGAATGATACCATAAAATCACCAGAAAAATGCAGTTGTGTTCTTACTCTAAACACCGTACCACAGTACCATAAACAGGTGAATACCTCCACAGGTACTGATATATTTTACTTTGGCATGGTTTCACAAAGTACATGAGCTGAATTGCACCAAAAAAATATACCCGAGAACTGATATATTCAGAATGCCTATTTACTGTACCTCTACCTGATTTTCTCTATTCATTCTCTCCTCTGTTCCAGTAAGAGTAAAGCTCTGCCAGGTCTCTCTCCTTCCTTCCAGCAGATTCTCGTCCTCCATAATTACCTCTTATTCATTTTAAATCAGGGCCTTAACGCCTTGCATGATTTGAATACAGACCGTTAATATGGGAGCTAACGTATGGGTGGGGGATGGAAGGATGGACGGAGCAGGTGATGAAGGGATGATGGAACGGGTGTCCTCCCATCAAACAAATCACTAAGTACTGGGAACTCACGATCCTCATCACTCTATCACACATAGACACACTCAGTGGTAGATGCACAGACAGACAGTCACATTTAGGAACAGCTAAAAAAGTGTCAATATTAAACCATGCAAAACCAACATTGTAACGTAAAGGTGTATAGGGGATGAAAAGGGTTCTTTCCTTTCTTCTTTACCTTTTCTCCATCCCTCTCTCCCTTCTCTCTTTGTGTAGTGTGTGCCTTTCAGGGGCTTTCAGGGGCTGAGTGGCGCTTGGAGAGTCTGAAGTGTCTCTGCCAATGTGCCACATCCTGCAATTCACCAACTGTGTGTGTGTGTGTTTGTGCGCACGTGTATGTGCCCGAGCCTGCAATTCACCAATTTCTCAGCTAATTAGCCTACAAAGGCGACCAGTGGGGGGAGAAGGGGGGACAGTGGGACAAGAGAGAGTTGGAGGAGGGGAAAGGGGAGGAGGGAAAGGAGTGTAAGAGAGGAGAGGGGAAGAGGCGTACAGGGGTCTGGGCCTAGGGGTCCGGCAGGGCTGGCACAGCTGAGACACATGGCACAGAACCAGACTGGAGAGAGAGAGAGCGAGCGACAGAGAGAGAGAGGTGTGCATGTGTGTGCATGCATTTGTGTGTGTGTGCTTGTGTGTGTATGTGTGTATGTGTGTGTGTGTGTGTGTGTGGGGTTGGTTGCAGCTGTATCTCACCCAGTCTTGCCCCAGAGACTGGTCACAGCCCGCCCAGCTGGCAGCTCACTACTGGTCCCATGCCATCGCAGCCCGCCTATGTGTGTGTGTGTGGTGTGGCACACACAGCTCGCCTGGCATCCTATATGCCACCTATCACCAACAGTGCCTTCCACAGAGACAGAATGGATGGCATGCAGCCCAGGAGAGTGCTGGAGTGTGGCTGTGTGTGTGTGTGTGTGTGTGTGTGTGTGTGTGTGTGTGTGTGTGTGTGTGTGTGAGAGGGTGTTTCTTCCTTTGTCACTTAACCCCTGTAGGTCTAAGCCCTTAGATGGCGATGTTCTACTAAACTAACATATGGAATTGTTTTAAGATGGTGTTAGGTGAGAATTATCGGTTAATTGAATGATTAGAATATTCCGCCCTGAAACATATAATTGTATGGAAGTGATTAGAATGTATATCATCATAATCAATAAATGTGTAGTCCTAGTCAGAATTTTGGTAAAGACAACATGTCTTTATGGTATTATAAACACAGACTGTCTGAGCTCGGTGACGACCTGACCAGAGATTTGGGAGAGAACAGGGAGTACGTCTCAAGGACAAGGTCACTAATCTCTGGCGGCTGGGTAGCAGGACATGTGTGTGCGTCTGTGTGTGTGTGTGTGTGTGTGTGTGTGCGTCTGTTTGTATGCATGTGTGTGTGTGTGTGTGTGTGCGTATGGTTGTGTGAATGTGTGGGCGTGAGAAGTCAGTATAAAATGAATTGTTTTGTATTCCTGACTTTAGAACGTTCCGTGAATAAACCTTTTTGACTATTTAGCTGGGCCTCCGTCTGTTTCATTCGACCAGGATCTTACAAATTCTGGTTTGCAGACTGAGTAATATCATTACATTGGGTTATGAACCTGGAGAACAAAATTCTCTTATCAGATGGTCATACCATGGATCATTTAGCTATTTGATTTAGAATTGTAGGACCCCTGTAGGCATAAAAAACATTATTTGACAATTATTTCCTGAAAATGTGCATTTGTTCTTTACTAGTATAGGCCATGGCCACGCATTGAATAACACATTCATAGATGGTAAAACAGATAGTCAAAAATAATTAGCAAAAGGAAGTATGTTTTGAAGTGTGTCCTATGTTTTGAGTGACATGAGAAACTCAGGATTGCACTTTTTACTGACCGGTACTGGGTGACCTTCAGAAGGCTCCCGAGAAGCATGCGAACCAGACAGCCGCGTGTATGTGAGAGTCTTACCCTTTGATGCTGGTGTCATGTTAGTTTCTAGCTCAAACGGTTCGGACTTGGGACGTCCGCGTCAGCGACATCAGCTTACGGTTGTCGTAGAGCAAAACAACCGATACCCTCGTCTTCGTGAGAGTCCCAGTTTTCGAGGCTGGTGTTTCGATGGTGATGGCATATTCGTTTCTAGCTCAAAGTTAGAAACTAATATTCACATTTCAACGCCAAACCCACTACTGGTGTGCGTGGCCAAAGAGCTCAATTTTCATGTCATTCAACAAATGTAAACGTCTGGAGTTGGCTAAACAACATTGGCACTTGGATTGGAACCGGTGCTTTGATCAGATTACATGAAAATAGAGCTCTTTGGTCACCACACCAGTGACGGGATATTCGCCAAAATGAGAATGCATAAGCAGAAAATAACCCCATACCTACTGTAAAATATGGTGGTGGATCTTTGATGTTATGGGGCTATTTTGCTTACACTGGTCCTCGGGCCCTTGTTAAGGTCAACGGCATCATGAACCCAGTACCAGAACATTTGAGCCAAAAACCTGGTTGTCTCTGAAAGGAGGTTGAAACTTGCAAATGGCGAAAATGACCAGGAGCAAGGCTTGAACACTAGGCGGGTTTCCATTGATCCAGGTTTAGTAAATCAAAATCATTGTAATGGAAAACGCAGATATGATAACTTTTCTAAAGATCGCCAACAGTTTTATCCGCTCGACAGGGGTGGATTTTTCTTTATCGTGACAAATGATGATGATGGAAACAGTGTTTTTATTTTTCAAATAAATGATAATGGCAAATATTTTTTTTATGTACGTGGGGTACGCAATGTCATCATGTAACTATAAAGTTCCACTCCACATTTAATGTTAAATGTCTACTGCTTGCATAATAATTCTTTGGTCAACTATAAAAATAGTGTTTCTTTGCAGGACAAGTATTCTCTTGACTTTAATGCCCGCCTGAGATGCTTCGCCTTGCTTTTCTGGTTGGCTGACAATTTCCCCATTCAATTATTTAAGGTCTACAGGAGTGTAAGTTTCACCATGGCACGTTCCGTGGCGATACACTGGCACATGAGAATGATTAGAATATGCCAAATATCAGTAAATGATTGAATTCTATCCATGCTGGCTTTCGCGGGCTACCTGAGACATGAAACAGATAGGTGGAAGGTCATCGACTACAGGCTGTCGCTAACTTATTTCGCCTAATCCACAATTAGCCTAAATGGGTAATGAAAACACTTCAATCTCAACCACTTCTTTCTTATTCGACACTGTAGGTTTTTTTGTGGAAAAGTAAACTTTTTGGTGTGACATCATTACGTCCAGCTGTTTTTAAATCGACACAAGACGGTTAAATGGAAACTTACCATACCATGCAATTGTCCCATCTATTTTCTAGGCAAACTTTGTAATTGTCCAAAAATCCCCAGACACGTTAATGGAAACATAGCTACTGTGAGTAAAACGTCCAGTAAAAAAAGACTGTGTTTTATTAACTTTGATTAGCCGAGGGTGCCATTTGACTGCTGTAAAGGATGCACTCATGAAAAAAGTGTTCTATCAGGTCCAACTACATCAACGATTTTAATTGGCTGACATGGAATTTGAACCGGATATAATCACAGTCATCTGGTGAGGTTAGAACAGAACTACATTTGCCAGAATATGTAAAGCTAACAGCCAACATGTAGCTTTTGATCACTGGGTCCATACTTGCGAATATTAGAAAAGGTCTAAGATTCAACTTTTTCTCTGTCTCAAGATGCGCATCAACCAATTAAAATCGTTGACGTAGTTTCACGTGATACAATGCTACATGTACAGCGAATCCCATAAAATAAGATGAACATTTATCCCTATGCAAACCTGACCAGCTGGCCAGTGATTATTTCCTGTAACAAATTCTCCATCAGCCAATCAATGATCTTAGACTTTATATTCACCAACCAATGGCATTTCTTAAAATAGGTCAACTTGGCCACCAGAGGGATATTTTAAACCTCCAAATTCAAGGTTTACTTTTGTTCTACTTGGTCTGTCACAAATGTTGTGTGCCAATATTGCATGATGCATCCTTGACTAGGCTACTAGCTACTAAGGCTACTAGCTACTAATGTTGGCACATTTTCACATACAGTTGAAGTCGGAAGTTTACATTCACTTAGGTTGGAGTCATTAAAACTCGTTTTTCAACCACTCCACAAATTTCTTGTTAACAAACTATAGATTTGGCAAATCGGTTAGGACATCTACTTTGTGCATGACACAAGTAATTGTTCTAACAATTGTTTACAGACAGATTATTTCACTTATAATTCACTGTATCACAATTCCAGTGGGTCAGAAGTTTACATCACTAAGTTGACTGTGCCTTTAAACAGCTTGGAAAATTCCAGAAAATGATGTCATGGCTTTCGAAGCTTCTGATAGGCTAATTGACATAATTTGAGTCAATTGGAGGTGTACATGTGGATGTATTTCAAGGCCTACCTTCAAACTCAGTGCCTCTTTGCTTAATATCATGGGAAAATCAAAAGAAATCAGCCAAGACCTCAGAAATAAATGGTAGACCTATCACAAGTCTGGTTCATCCTTGGGAGCAATTTCCAAACACCTGAAGGTACCACGTTCAACTGTACAAACAATAGTACGCAAGTATAAACACCATGGGATCATGCAGCCGTCATACCGCCCAGGAAGGAGACGTGTTCTGTCTCCTAGAGATGAACGTACTTTGGTGCGAAAAGTGCAAATAAATTCCAGAACAACAGCAAAGGACCTTGTGATAATGGCTTAAGAACAACAAAGTCAAAGTATTGGAGTGGCCATCACAAGCCCTGACCTCAATCCCATAGAAAATTTGTGGGCAGAACTGAAAAAGCGTGTGCGAGCAAGGTGTCCTACAAACCTGACTCAGTTACACCAGCTCTGTCAAGAGGAATGGGCCAAAATTCACCCAACTTATTGTGGGAAGCTTGTGGAAGGCTACCTGAAACGTTTGACCCAAGTTAAACAATTGAAAGGCAATGCTACCAAATACTAATTGAGTGGACATAAACTTCTGACCCACTGGGAATGTGATGAAAGAAATAAAAGCTGAAATAAATCATTCTCTCTACTATTATTCTGACATTTCACATTCTTAAAATAAAGTGCTGATCCTACCTAACCTAAGACAGGGGATTTTTACTAGGATTAAATGTCAGGAATTGTGAAAAACTGAGTTTTAATATATTTGGCTAAGGTGAATGTAAACTTCCAACTTCAACTGTATGACAAAATCCCAAGTTTTTGCTTATCGTTTCACACACATCCATGTGCTTCTACGATAAAAAGATAAGGTCTATAGTGTAACATTTAAGTTAGGCCTTATGGTCTTGTCAAATAGCATGTACATCCATTACAATGGATGCCAGGTGGCATGCCGCTAAACTTGTTAACTGTGACTTTGCGGGGTACAGAAAACGTTGGTTTGAAGCCCCCTCGTGTCAAGCTATTTTGTTAAGTAAGACATTTTGTACTGCACCATTTTGAGAGGTGGAGGAGCAGCACTGACGTTACGCCTCTGTAGCAGTAGCCTATGTGTCGGTCTGCAAGAGGGACTCCAAGAAGCTCCTCATTAAATATATTTGTAATCTTAATTTACAACATTTTGGCTGCACTTTGCAACACTATCACAATACGTGTAATTATACATTTCGAAGGAAAAAAAAACTATATCTCACCTGGGATTTGAATTTGCCACAAACTGCAACAATTAACAGGCTCACAACACTAAGAGCTATTCATCAAGTTAAAAAGTCGATTTTGACTTCTGTTTAAGAAAGTTTTCATGAAAAAGTGCTCTGACACGTCCACCTACGTCAACATCTGTTAAGGAATTTGTTACCGGGAATAATCATGTCCAGCTGGTCAGGTTAGCATAGGGCTAAATCTGCCAGGTTATTAGCTGAGGAACACTCAACTCTGTCCTCTTACAGTGACTTCAGTAAGTATTTATACCCCTTGACTCACATTTTATTGTTGTTACAGACTGAATTCAAAATTGATTCAATCTTTTTTTCTCTCACCCGTCTACACACAATAACCCATAATGACAAAGTGATTTTTTTTTATTATTTTTTTTTAGAAATGACTGCTTATTTATTGAAAATTAAATACATAAATATCTAAAACACATAGGTATTCACACCCCTGAGTCCACCATACATGTTAGAATCACCTTTGGCAGCGATTTGTCTTTATGGATATGTCTCTAAGAGCTTTGCACACCTGGATTGTACAATATTTGCCCATTATTCTTTTCAAAATTCTTCAAGCTCTTTCAAATTGGTTGTTGAGCATTGCTAGACAACCATTTTCAAGTCTTGCCATAGATTTTCAAGCAGATTTCTGTCAAAACTGTAACTTGGCCACTCAGGAACATTCACTGTCGTCTTGGTAAGCAACTCCAGTGTAGATTTGGCCTTGTGTTTTAGGTTACTGTCCTGCTGAAAGGTGAATTCATCTCCCAGTGTCTAACTGAACCAGGTTTTCCTCTAGGATTTTGTCTGTGCTTAGCTCTACTCTGTTTCTTTTTTATCCTGAAAACTCCCCAGTCCTTAATGATTACAAGCATAGCCATAACATAATGCAGTCACCACTATGCTTGAAAGTATTGAGAGTGGTACTCAGTAATGTGTTGTATTGGATTTACCCAAAACAGGACAAAAAGTGAATTGCTTTACCATATTTTTTGCAGTATTACTTTAGTGCCTTGTAGCAAACAGGATGCATGTTGTGGAATATTTGCATTATGTACAGGCTTCCTTCTTTTCACTCTGTCAATTAGGTTAGTATTTGTGGAGTAAGTACAATGTTGTTGATCCATCCTCAGTTCTCCTATCACAGCCAATAAACTCAGTAACTGTTTTAAAGTCACCGTTGACCTCACGGTTTCTGTCACGATCGTGTGGAGGATTGACGGACCAAAACGCAGCAGTAGGAAAATAAGCCATCTTCCTTTTATTGAGAAGAAGGAAAAAACGAAACAAAAACACTTACAAACTAACCAAAACAATAAACGACCGTGAAGCTAATAAACGTAGTGCACATACACAGGCTACAAACGTTCAGACATAGACAATTACCCACATCAAACGAAAGCCTATGGCTACCTTAAATATGGCTCCCAATCAGAGACAACAGAAATCAGCTGTCTCTAATTGGGAACCCATTCAGGCAACCATAGACCTTCCTAGACAACTACACCCAACATAGACACAGCTAGACACATACACTCAACACAAAACCATACACTACACCCAACACCCCCTTTTACCATATAACCACCAAAACCGACAAAAAACACAAACATTCCCCATGTCACACCCTGACCTAACTAAAATAATAAAGAAAACAAAGAATACTAAGGCAGGGCGTGAACATAACCCCCCCTTAAGGTGCGAACTCCGGGCGCACCAGCACACAGTCTAGGGGAGGGTCTGGGTGGGCTTCCTTCCACGGTGGCGGCTCCGGAACTGGTCGTGGTCCCCACCCCACCACAGTCACTAACCGCCTCCGTAGCTTCCTCCAAATGACCCCCTCCACATTAACCCACTGAATAAAGGGGCAGTTCCGGACTAAGGGGCAGCTCCGGACTAAGGGGCAGCTCCGGACTAAGAGGCAGTACCAGGGTAAGGGGCAGCACCAGGATAAGGGAGAGCACCAGGATAAGGGAGAGCACCAGGATAAGGGAGAGCACCAGGATAAGGGGCAGCTCCGGACTGAGGGACGGCAGCTCCCGGACTGAGGGACGGCAGCTCCGGACTGAGGGACGGCAGTCCGGACTGAGGGACGGCAGCTCCGGACTGAGGGACGGCAGCTCCGGACTGAGGGACGGCAGCTCCGGACTGAGGACGGCAGCTCGGACTGAGGGACGGCAGCTCCGGACTGAGGGACGGCCCATGGCTGGCTGACGGATCTGGCTGCTCATGGCTGGCTGACGGATCTGGCTGCTCATGGCTGGCTGACGGATCTGGCTGCTCATGGCTGGCTGACGGATCTGGCTGCTATGGCTGGCTGACGGATCTGGCTGCTCATGGCTGGCTGACGGATCTGGCTGCTCATGGCTGGCTGACGGATCTGGCTGCACATGGCTGGCTGACGGATCTGGCTGCACATGGCTGGCTGGCGGATCTGGCAGATCCTGTCTGGTTGGCGGCTCTGGCAGATCCTGTCTGGTTGGGCGGCTCTGGCAGATCCTGTCTGGTTGGCGGCTCTGGCAGATCCTGTCTGGTTGGCGGCTCTGGCAGATCCTGTCTGGTTGCGGCTCTGGCAGATCCTGTCTGGTTGGCGGCTCTGCAGATCCTTCTGACGAATGGCTCTAGCGGCTCCTGACTGACGAACGGCTCTGACGGCTCGGGACAGACGGGCGGCTCTAATGGCTCGGGGCAGACGGATGGCTCAGATGGCGCTGGTAGACGGATGGCTCAGATGGCGCTGGGTAGACGGATGGCTCAGATGGCGCTGGGTAGACGGATGGCTCAGATGGCGCTTGGCAGACGGGCAGTTCAGGCATCGCTGTGCAGACGGCAGACTCTTGCCGGCTGAGGCGCACTGTAGGCCTGGTGCGTGGTGCCGGAACTGGTGGTACCGGACTGTGGACACGCATCTCAGGGCTAGTGCGGGGAGCAGCAACAGGACGCACAGGACTCTGGGACACACAGGAGGCTTGTTGCGTGGTTTAGCACTGGTGGTAAAGGGCTGGAGACACGCACCATAGGGCTAGTGCGTGGAGGAGGCACTGGTGGTACTGGGTAGGGGCGGGGAGGTGGCGCCGGAAATACCGGACCGTGCATGCGTACTGGCTCCCTTGAGCGCCGAGCCTGCCCAACCTTACCTGGTTGTATGCTCCCCGTCGCCTGACCAGTGCGGGGAGGTGGAATAACCCGCACCGGCCTATGTAGGCGAACCGGGGACACCATGCGTAAGCTGGTGCCATGTACGCCGGCCGAGGAGACGCACTGGTGACCAGATGCGTTGGGCCGGCTTCATGACATAAGGCTCAACGCTCAGTCTAGCCCGGCCGATACGTGGAGCTGGAATGACCGAACGGGCTATGCACGCGTACAGGAGACCCGTGCGTCTACTGCGTAACACGGTGTCTGCCCGTACTCTCGCTCTCCACGGTAAGTACAGGGAGTAGGCGCAGGTTTCCTACCTGACTTCGCCACACTCCCTTTAAGGCCCCCCCCAAGAAATTTTTGGGTTGTACTCAGGGCTTCCAGCCTTGTCTCCGTGCTGCCTCCTCATATCGCCTCCTCTCGGCTTTAGCTGCCTCCAGCGCTTCACGAGGAAGGCGATATTCTCCCGGTTGTGCCCACGGCCCCTTACCATCCAGTATCTCCTCCCATGTCCAAGAATCCTGTGTAGGTGGGTCCTGTTGCCGCTTTACATGCCGCTTGGTCCTGTATTGGTGGGTAATTCTGTCACGATCGTGTGGAGGATTGACGGACCAAAACGCAGCAGTAGGAAAATAAAGCCATCTTCCTTTTATTGAGAAGAAGGAAAAAACGAAACAAAAACACTTACAAACTAACCAAAACAATAAACGACCGTGAAGCTAATAAAGTAGTGCACATACACAGGCTACAAACGTTCAGACATAGACAATTACCACATCAAACGAAAGCCTATGGCTACCTTAAATTGGCTCCCAATCAGGACAACAGAAATCAGCTGTCTCTAATTGGGAACCCATTCAGGCAACCATAGACCTTCCTAGACAACTACACCCAACATAGACACAGCTAGACACATACACTCAACACAAAACCATACACTACACCCAACACCCCTTTACCATATAACCACCCAAAACCGACAAAACACAAAACATTCCCCATGTCACACCCTGACCTAACTATAAATAATAAAGAAAACAAAGAATACTAAGGCCAGGGCGTGACAGCTTCCTTCCTCTCCGGCAACTGAGTTAGGAAGGACGCTTGTATCTTTGTGGTGACTGGGTGTATTGAGTCACCATCCAAAGTGTCATTAATAACTTCACCATGCTCAAAGGGATATTCAATGTCTGCTTTTTTTTTACCCATCTACCAATAGGTGATCTTCTTTGCGAGGCACTGGACAACCTCCCAGGTCTTTGTGGTTGAATCTATGTTTGAAATTCACTGCTCGACTGAGGGACCTTACAGATAATTGTATTTGTGGGGCGCAGAGATGAGGTAGTCATTCAAAAATCATGTTAAACACTATTATTGCACAGATTGAGTCCATTCCACTTATTATGTGACTTTTTGAGAAAAAAAATGACTCCTGAACTTATTTAGGCTTGCCATAACAAAGTGGTTGAATACTTATTGACTCAAGCCATTTATTTTTTATTAATTTGAAAACATTTTGACAAACCCTTATCATGTTTGTCCTATACAACCGTGGTCCTTCTGCATGGTACTGAAATTCATACTTTTTAAGACAAACTTTTATAGAGCAAAACCACCAACTTTTGCCTAATTTGTTCTGCTCGGCTCGTTGGTTTTTGACAAACGTTTTTATTAAAAGTATGACCGCGGTTGTACAGGACAAACATATGTACAGGTAAGTGTTTTTGGAATTGACATTTTTACAAGTATCGACGCGTCCAGTTATCAAAACTCAACTTTGCCTCGATATGAGAACTGATGGGAACAGTTAACATGTAGCGTTATATTACGCGCAATTACGATTTTAAGTATGGACCTACACGGTATAGCCACCAAACATGGTTAAAACTAAAATGTTGATATCATGGATGTTCAGTCCTTGCATCCATAGCTCTGTCTATGAGTTTGAGTGGTCACATTTCTCCAGGCCCATCCCTCAACTTTTTACCAAAACAGAGGCGGGGCAGGCGCTTTGTTAATGTTTCAGTTTTAATGAATCAGAGATGCTCTCTTGCAGCACAAGAAGAATGTTGTTTGAGACTTTTTACCGGAAGGCTGGTTATTAGCTTTGATTGAATAGCGGCCTGGGGCTGTGTCTGAATAATGGTTTCCTCTACTACATTAGCTCTGATAGATGGATGCTCCGGACAGGTCTCAGCCCTATAGATCTCAGCTGACATAGTTTGACACATCAGACACATGAGAGTTACAAATTATATATAGGTACACAGATTACAACTTGATATGGATCTTCATGTTTAAAACTCCAGTGTTCTAATCAATATATTTTTCACTTTTACAATTAAATACTTTGTGCATCATGATATTGTTTCCCTGCTAAAAATGTAACATAACTAAATTGGATGGAGGTATAGCTGAGAGAGAGAGAGAGAATATGAATGAAAGACAAATCTATCAGAAACACGCCTCCTTTAAATACCCCCCCATTCGTTCCCTTTCTCCCCTCTGCTCTCACCCCTCCATCCTTCCCTCCCCCTCTGTTATACTTTATTCTCCAATGCGAATTTAATAAATATATGCAAATGTGTGCTGTGGAACATGACGACTCTAAATCAGCCGCGGATGTTCTTTGAGCGCTTCTGAGATTGAGGCTGAGAGCTGACCCTAGGTTAATCATTTTTCACTTCCCTATCGCATTCAATTCTGCTGCTGCTGCCTGTGTGTGTGTGTGTGTGTAACTGTGTTTTTGACTATGTGTCTGCGAGGGGAGGGGTATTTGTGTATGGGTGTGTGTGGTGTGTGTGTGTGTGGGGGTGTGTGTGTGGGTGTGGAGTGTGTATGAGTGAGTGAGTGAGAGTGTCTGTGTGTGGGGATGCACATGAACTTGTGTGCATGAGTGTTTGCTTGTTTGTTTACCTAAATAAAATGATATGTGTGTTTGTGTGTGTGACAGCATGTGCATGTATATTTGTGCATGTGTGTGTGTCTGTGAAAATGTGTGACTATATGTGAATGTTTGTGTGTCTGTGTGTGTGTGTGCGTGTGTGGAATGTGTGTGTTTGTGTGTTGTCTGTGTGCAAGCGCATGGTTGTGTGTGTGTTGTGTGTTGGTAATCATGCAAAGGGCCAATGCATTTAAAAAGTATAGTATATAATAAAGCAAAGCTATTCTTCAAGCCATGGTCATAATGTTATTATCTACCTAGCTAACAACAAACGTTCCCACAACTTTAGAGAATGTTTCCTTGAGAGTCTCATTAGGTCATATCTAAAGTTTTCACAGGAATGTTCCAGTGATGTGCAAGGACTGTCTCCAAGAGACCATTCCCTTAATGTCAAAAGAACTTACCCAGAACGTGATTATGAGTGGAGGCTCCTCAGAGGAGGAAGGGGAGGACCATCCTCCTCAGTGAATTTCATAAGGTAAAATTTTAAAACATTTCAAAAGTGATCCTTTTTAGATAGAACAATGCTAAATATAGTCACGTCACCAAATAATTGAGCCTTAACAGCATCTGTAGGATAGCACCATGTTGTAGCCGGAGGACAGCTAGCTTTCGTCCTCCTCTGAGTACAGTGACTTCAATAGAAAACCTAGGAGGCTCATGGTTCTCACCCACTTCCACAAACTTGCACAGTAATTATGGCAACTTCCAGAGGACGTCCTCCAAGCTATCAAAGCTCTTGCAGCATGAAACAACATGTTGTCCCCCCAATCAAAGGATCAGATAATTAATATAGCTACAGCTAGCTAGCACTGCAGTGCATAAAATGTGGTGAGTAGTTGCTCAAAGAGAGAGAAAGAAAATAGTTGAACAGTTTTGAACAAATTAATTTCTTTCTAACTGAAGGAGAAGCAAGAGAGAGAGACTGTCTTTTTTAGTTTTCACTTACTTAGCTAGCAAATGCAGATAGCTAGTTTAGCTACTGAAACACCCTGCTCAAACAGAGGGATGCTATGTTAGCTAGCTGGCTATGACTATCCAACACAACACTGGAACTCTTCCAAGTCAAGGTAAGATTTTGGTTTTACTAATTTATTGCCACCGGGGCCCGCAGGTGTAACTGCTTACTGACTGTACACTTTAACGTTACTGCACGATTGTAGTGTGTTTACTAACGCATTAGTTCTATTAGCTATGCCGACTTTGACGTTACTTTAGCTAATATGGTGACAACGAAGAAGCCTGTGTGTAGCAGTTTGGCTTGGAAAGGTTTTTTAGCCTGGTCACATACAGCTGATGTGTTGAGCATTGAAGTCCACAAGCGAAGGGAAGAGGTGAAAGGAGGAGAGCGCATAAGGTAGATGCGAGAAGGAATACAACATGGCTGCTATGAAACTGTGAACTGTGTTTACGCGTGATCAGGGGTGTAGTCATTCTGCCGATTCTGTTGATTCTTAAATAGAAGTAAACGGAACAAAACTGGGATAAACATAACTGAATTTGTTCAAATGAAACTCTCGTTTGCAACTGTTGGACTAATGATTACAGCCACTATCAGCTAGATTCAGGCAAGAGTGTGCAAGGCGCGTTTGAAAGTCACTGTCTGTCCATCTGCCACTGTCTGTCACATCAAGTTTGTCTCTCGACCTGTGTGCACCTACGTTGTAAACTTTCATTCATAGGCTAGGTTGTAGCAACCTCATGATGGGCATAGGGAAAATTCTAGTATCATGTAGTAGCCAAAACCTATCGCTGTTACATTTAACCGAGTGAATGGAATATGAATGACAGTCATCTAATATGCTGTAATAGAAGGCCATGCTCATGAGAAAAAAAAATTGTCCTCCCTCATCTGAAATGGTGGTTACCATTTTCTCAGAATATTCAAAAGTAATGTTCTAGACACATTTCATGGGAACATTGCAAGAACGTTCCTGTGTCCAGTTTTCTGAGGGTTAGGAGAATATTCCATCAACGTCACACCAACCACACACAGTACATGGTTTCCTTGTTCTCAGAATCAAATATATTAATGTTGTAGACATGTTTCATGGGAACGTTGCAAGAACATTCATGTGTCCAGTTTTCTGAGGGTTAGGAGAATATTTCATCAATGTCACTCACACCAAACCAGGGGTTGGAACCGGAATTATTTTCCAATCGTTTCATTCTGAACAGAACCACCATTTTTTTTTATTCCATTCCACTGTTCCGACCAGCAAGATAAAGTTCCGAACCGGTTCGAACCCAAACAAAGTATCAGTTTCTATTGTTCATTTTATAACCAGTGAAATCGTTAAATTCCTTCACCAATCAGTGCGGATAGAGCAGGCAAGCTAGTTGTTCATATGTGTGATGGACAGACAAGTGTAGCCTATGGCGCAAGATGCGACTGAAGTTTTGCAGGTGGGGAGAGAGCGGGAGAGGGTTGAGGAGGAGGCTTGAAGCACTGGGAATCTTATTATGACATGCATTATCTGAATTAGGTCCACAGAATTTGAATTAGTAGGAGCGGCTTCTATGGAAGAAATGTGAATGTCCTTTGAGCTATCTAGCTAACAAGCTTGTGTGTGCAGAGAGGCACCAGAATTAAAAAGCACGTCTTACTTTTTTGTAGTTAATAAATCCAAAGTCAAACATGATTAAAAAAAACACCCAGTGCTTGACATTGGATGAAAGAAGTGCAGGAGCTGTCGGTCCATTAGACTATGTTCACCGAAATTCACAAATGACATTATGCTACAGAGACCTCTGATTATTCCCTATTCACTATTCACAATTATTAATGCCTATATGAAAAAGTAAGCATTATTAACACTGGAAGGCTGCTGTGCCTGATCCCATGTAGGCCTACCATCTTAACACCCCACCAAGCAGAACTGTACTGTTAGTCACATGTTGTCAACATGTGGTCAACCCTCCATCTGGAGAGCTCCTGGGTGTTCAGGCTTGGCTTTTGATCCAACCCTGAAACACCCAAGTCTGCTTATCATGATCCTGTCGAGCAGCTGATGTTTAGGCTACAATGTAGTTAGACCAGGGCTGGAATAAAAGCTGGAGGATGGTTGCCACACTTGATATAAAATATTGCAACGTTACAACCAAATACTTTTGTTTTTATACAATTATTTCCCCATTCAATGAATCAGGGTTTAAATGGATAAGGTAGACTACTTCTAAGCAAGGTATCTAACTAGACATGTTTATATATAAGGCTCAAATAGTAATGTTTCAGGCGAGATCTATGCACAGCAAGTTATTTGTCAATTAGGCTGCCCTTAGAATCTTTTTTACGTTGTCGCAATTGCATGGCTATTGTTTAATAGAGGGGAATCCCAGCTTTCCAACGGTGCAGATTTATTTAGGCTGTCTACAGTGCCGGTGGAAAGGCAAGAATGACAATGCTTAGGGAGTGAACGTTATGTATAATAAGGGTTACATGGAGAAAATCGTACCTCTCTGAAATGAAAATGGATGGCCCTCCCTTCAGCAAAATAGATTCGACCTAAATCCTCCCTGAACGCTTAGTGACCCTCGCCTATACCGAAAACAACTATTAAAATAAAGTGGATAGCAGAGAACATGTCTACCGTTTACCCTCACTTATTGGACAGACCAGAGTCTTAGATACGCAATTTTATAAACTTTTCATCATTCACGGAAATGCAGGAATGTCGATAGCGCAGTGAAAGCGCACAGGGCTGCGGGCCAGAAGGTTGTGGGTTCGCAGACCACCGTGGATAAGAGTAGGAGTGGAAAGATCTCCGTTATAGTAAAGGCATTGCATGAATGTATCATCGTATATATGAAGGTCTGATATTACATTTAAATATTAGCAGAGTCTTTTTTAATACCACACAAATTACCGAAATGACAAGTTAAGAATGGACAGAGAGAGAGGCCTATGTTTTCATCTTATCATATTTGTCCAACGCCAAATCAGTGTCTTGTTTGCAACGAAACTGTTTGCAAATAATTAAATCTGAGACATCATTGGGAATCTGAGCATGGTACTTTCAAAAGTTAGGCCTGCCTATCCACCTCAGACAGAGTAGGCCTACTGACACAGAAAAATTTAGCTTTAACAGCTGCTGGCTTACTCTTCTTCCGTGGCTTAACCCGAGGTCACACGTGTTTTCCTTAAAGCTGTCTGGGTTTAAACATCTTCTATTGTACAGAAAGTTAATACCTTAATCAATTGATAGTGACAGAATTTGATTACTTCCCAAGCAAAGGAATTTTTTTGTCTCCTCAGCTATGGAAGGTTGTAGCTCAGCCTCTGAATGTCAAAGACACGAAACAATGATATTCCCATATGCTTCGGAGTCACGTCTTTCACGGGTAATTTACAGCTTTTTCTATTAAAATCTAATGCTAATAAGGGGTAGGACTGTTCTTTTTGCCATTTTCTTTCATAAAAGGTCATTACCAGGTTATGCTGAGGTCTTAACTATGACAAGAAGGCTACATAATATAGCACATAATATAGTGGTCAGAATCATGACCAACTGATCGTATGGCAGTAAGAAAAATACGTTATATTCTGGTCGGTGAAAATATGAAATAAATAGGTCTTTTTTCAACCAGTTTGCGACCAGAATAAGACAGAACGTTCAAGTTTTACCCACTGGTCATATATTGGACAGAAAAAGACGTCATATTGTAGTCAGTAAAAATACGTTAAAAATACAGTTTGCGACCAAAATAAGATGTCATAAAAAGATGTCATACTGACATCTTTTCAACCAGGTTTTGCCCACTGGGTACCCCTTCAATTTGAGTCTTGGTTTTAACTTAACAGCCCTTCACTGGCACAGATGTAGGCTATTTAAAGAGTGCACGGTGGGTAGAGGAATTGACCGACAAAATCTATGTATATAGCAGCCTATAGCCTAATTTCGTCTGTCAAACAGGTAGGACTACCTCTTATTTCTTAAATAGGAAGAAATAGTCTCCAACACAAAGCCCTCTTGTTGTTTAGTAAAGTCTAATTAAAATGAACAGGGTTAGAATTATGCCTACTCGATTTTGGTTACATTCAGCACCATGAGCTGTCCATTTCTGATTGATTGTGCCTCGACAGCTGCATCAAGTTTTAGCACCACAATGTAAGTTACTCGAATCAGGCTTTTTGTGAGGTCAATGACTCGGATAAATATATCATGGTCAAGAAACATATATTTTTTATAAAATCAATTGTAGTAGTAGCAAGCTATCAAAGTTGACCTCCAATCCTCCTCATCTTCTTGCTCTCCTTCTCGAACAGAGCATAGTGTAAGATAGTCCCAAAAATTCACTAGGCCTAATCAAAAAAGATTTTCGGGGAAGCCTTTGCCTCTCCTCCTTAACTGCCACCATAGGCCTACACAGCACAGTCATTGGTTGCATCTATTCAATCAGATCCGCTTTAGCCGGCATCCGCAGAGCGGTTGTTTTGGCAGTGTGGGATGTGGAACTGCGTTAGATCTGTCAAATCAAGGCATAATACCTAAATCGGACATTGCCATTGGCTGCATGGAGTCGCATTAGGAGAAATCTCATGCAGCCTTGTTTACAAGTTCGAACACTGGAATGTGAAATATAATCTACAGCTCGATTAGGCTGAGTGTAAGGACCGACGCTGGAGTAGAGAAGCAGGTACGGGGAGTCAACATTTAATTGGAACAGACATGGAACAGGACAGAAACAGTGTCAGAACCGAGTAATACACAGACGGAAGACAATTAATGCAGAAGCGGGGAACGGAGCCGGGGAACAGACAGATATAGGGGAGGTAATAAAACAGGTGATTGAGTCCAGGTGAGTCCAATAATTCGCTGATGCGTGTGACGAGGGAAGGCAGGTGTGCGTAATGATGGTGGCAGGAGTGCGTAATGCAGGGCATTCAGGCGCCCTCGAGTGCCAGAGCGGGAGAGCGGGAGCAGGCGTGACACTGATAGAATCCTTATGATTTTCTTTAATGATTGTCAATTTGAGCGTAAATTATTTCTATATACAGTGCCTTCAGAAAGTATTCAAACCCCTTGACTTATTCCACATTTTATTGTGTTACAGCCTGAGTTCAAAATTGATTAAATATATATTTGTTCTCACCCATCTAGACACAATACCCCATAATGACAGTGAAAACATGTTTAGATTTTTTATGTATTTATTGTAAATGAAATACAGAAATAGCTAATTGACATGTGAATTAACACCCCTGAAACAAAACATGTTAGAATCCCCTGATTGTGTGATTACAGCTGTGAGTCTTTCTGAGGAGGTCTCTTAGAGCTTTGCACACCTGGATTGTACAATATTTGCACATCATTCTTTTTTAAATTCTTCAAGCTCAGTCAAGTTGGTTGTTAATCATTGCTAGACAGTGATTTTCAAGACTTACCATAGATTTTCAAAGTCAAAACTGAAGACAAAACTGTAACTAGGTCACTCAAGAATATTCAATGTCGTCTAGGATTTTGCTTGTGCTTAGCTTCTTTTTATCTTTAAAAACTCCCTAGTACTTGCCGATGACAAGCAAACCCATAACATGAAAATAGCCACCACCGTGGTACTCAGTGGTACTCAGTGATGAGTGGTACTCAGTGATGTGTTGTGCTGGATTTGCACCAAACATGATGCTTTGTATTCAGGACATAAAGTTAAGTTCATGACCACATTTTTTTGCAGTTTTACATTAGTTTCTTGTTGCAAACAGGATGCATCTTTTGGAATATTTGTATTATGGACAGGCTTTCTTCTTTTCACTCTGTCATCACAGCCATTAAACTCTAACTGTTTTAAAGTCACCATTCGCCGCATGGCCTGAGCGGTTTCCTTCCTCTCCGGCAAATGAGTTACGAAGGATGCCTGTATCTTTGTAGTGATTGGGTGTATTGATACACCATGCAAAGTGTAAATAGTAACCTCACCATGCTCAAACTGATATTCAATGTCTGCTTTTTTTTTTACACATCTACCAATAGATGCCCTTCTTTGTGAGGCATTGGAATACATCCCTGGTCTTTGTGGTTAAATCTGTGTTTGAAATTCACTGCTCTACTGAGGAGGTAATCATTTAAAAAAATCATGTTAAACACTATTATTGCACACAGAGTGAGTCCATGCAACTTCTGTGACTTGTTAAGCACATTTTACTCCTGAACTTATTTAGGCTTGCCATAAAAAAGGAGTTGAATACTTAGTAACTTAAGAAATTTCAGCTTTAATATTATTATTTTTTAAACATTTCTAAAAACCTAATTTCACTTTGACACGATGGGGTATTGTGTGTAGGCCAGTGACACAAAATCTCTATTAAATCCATTTAAAATTCAGGCTGTTACACAACAATTGTGGGAAAAGTCAAGGGGTGTGAATACTTTCTGAAGGCATCCTTATCAATTTACACACAATAACCCATAATGACAAAGCATAAACAGATTTTTGATTTTTTTTGCGAATGTATTAAAAATAAAAAACAGAAATACAATATTTACATAAGTATTCAGACCCTTTGCTATGAGGCTCGAATTTGAGATCAGGTGCATCATGTTTCCATTTATCATCCTTGAGATGTTTCTACAACTTGATTGGAGTCTACCTGTGGTAAATTAAATTGATTGGACATAATTTGGAAAGACACACACCTGTCTATATAAGGTCCCACAGTTGACGGTGCATGTCAGAGCAAAAACCAAGCCACGAGGTCGAAGGAATTGTCCGTAGAGCTCAGAGACAGTATTTTGTCGAGGCACAGATCTGGGGAAGGGTACCAAAAAATGTCTGCAGTATTGAAGGTCCACAAGAACACAGTGGCCTCCATCATTCTTAAATGGAAGAAATTTGGAACCACCAAGACTCTTCCTAGAGCTGGCCACCCGGCCAAACTGAGCAATCAGGGAGAAGGGCCTTGGTCAGGGAGGTGACCAAGAACCCAATGGTCACTCTGACAGAGCTCTACAGTTCCTCTGTGGAGATGGGAGAACCTTCCAGAAGGACAACCATCTCTGCAGCACTCTACCAATCAGACCTTTATGGTAGAATGGCCAGACGGAAGCCACTCTCCTCAGTAAAAGGCACACGACAGCTCGCTTGGAGTTTGCCAAAAGGCACCTAAAGGAATCTCAGACCATCACAAACAATATTCTCTGGTCTGATGAAACCAAGATTGAACTCTTTGGCCTGAATGCCAAGCATTACGTCAGAAGGAAACCTGGCGCCATCCCTACGGTGAAGCATGGTGGTGGCAGCATCATGCTGTGGGGAGGTTTTTCAGTGGCAGGGACTGGGATACCAGTCAGGATCGAGGCAAAATGGAATGGAGCAAAGTACAGAGAGAGATCCTTGATGAAAACCTGCTCCAGAGCGCTCAGGACCTCAGACTAGGGTGAAGGTTCACCTTCCAACAGGACAACGACCCTAAGCACACAGCCAAGACAGCGCAGGAGTGGCTTCAGGACAAGGATCTGCAGAGAAGAATGCGAGAAACTCCCCAAATAAAGGTGTGCCAAGCTTGTAGCGTCATACCCAAGAAGACTCAATGCTGTAATCACTGCCAAAGGTGCTTCAACAAAGTACTGAGTAAAGGGTCTGAATACTTATGTAAATGTGATATTTTTATTTTTATGAATTAGCCAACATTTCTAAAAACCTGTTTTTGCTTTGTCAGTATGGCATGTTGTGTGTCGATTGATAAGGAGGAAAATCAATGTAATCAATTTTAGGATAAGGCTGTAACCTAACAAAATGTGGAAAAGGTCAAGGGTCTGAATACTTTCTGTAGAACTTACCAAAGACGACGTTCCCGTGTTCTCAGAACTTAACATATTTGTGATCTAGACACGTTTAATGGGAACATTGCAAAAAATATTCTAGTGTCCAGTTTTCTGTTGGTTAGGAGAATATTCCATCAACGTCCCACCAAAACATACACAGAGCATGCTTGCCATGTTCTCAGAACATAAGATATTAATGTTCAAGACATGTTTTATGGGAACATTGCAAAAACATTTGTGTAAAAATAAATAAATCAAGCCACCGATTTGACACACAATTACATTGTGCATGTTCATTTATACAGTAATTATTATTATTCAACATCTCCTCGTCTGGGATTTGAACTTACAACCTGTTGGTTCACAATACTCACATCTTCCTGCTACGCAACCATGTCCTTTGTCAGGTGTTAGTTAAGCTGACTCTTCTCTCATCATTGATTTGATTTACTAACTTCAGCTATTGATGGGCTTTCTGCATAGTTGTCTAATGTTGGCGGGGCATATTAAGCTGTCTTCAGCATAGGGCCTAGCTATACTGACCCAATACGCACATGCTCCAGAGATACCCCTTATTGGGACATTGGTTAGGGGGTTTGACATTGTTGCTGGTGGCCTGGGTTTGAATATTCTCCGAAACCCTCAGAACACAAGACACATGAATGTTTTTGCAACATCCCATGAAACGTGTATAGAACTTTAATATCGTATATTTTGAGAACATGGTAACCGTGTTCTAGTTAATATTAAGCAACCTTATGGGTAACATTACAACAATGTTCTCTCTCCCTAGCACTGTTAGATTGGTAGTTTTCTCTTTAATGGCAAACAGAATTTCCCTGCAGAATGGATAGTGATATTGGTAAGGCCAGCCTAGCTGGTGTTTACTAGTACATTCAACTGCACCAGTATATATAATATAATCCTACTATATTCTATAGAACTCTGAAATACACAGATTTCATTTCTAATCAAACATAATTTAGTCTGTATCTCGCTCCCCTCCCCACCCCCCCCCCCCCTCACCCTTCTCCCATGGGATCTCCCTCCCCCCTTCCAACCCAGGATTGTCGCCAAGGCAACAAGCAGCTCATTTCTAAAGTGTCAGTTTACATTATTGTCTTCACGCTCTCTATTGATAACCTCCACGCCTCTCTCTCTTACTCTCTTTCCTTCTATCTATCACTCCCTCTCGCCTCCTCTCTTTCTTGTATTCTCTCGGTCACTGTCTCTCACGTTCAAACACTGTTGTCTCTCGCTCTATATCTCACTTCATTTCTCACTCTGCCTCTCTCTCCCTCTCTCTCACTTCATTTCTCTGTCCGATTCACTCTCTCTAAGATACAGTACAAACTTGCGTGCAAATACACACACACTGTGTGTGTGCGCGTGCTTGCAATTGCGCGCGTGTGTGTGTCTGAATGTTTTCAGAAAAAGAGGGAAAGTGAGTGATTGAGTGAAGACAAAATGTACATTCCCTAAAAGGCGCTGACAGGATCTCACTGTAAAAGAGAAAAGGTTTGCACAGATAGAAGTGTGAAAGACAGGCCATATGGTAGAACATGGGAACGACTATCTACACATGTTTAATGCTCACTGTATGTATAATGTACACGACATGGACAGACAATTTTTACCCGTTATGCACTTCAGCACTCAGCGGTCCCGTTTTGTGTGCTTGTTTGTACTACCACTTTGCAGCTGAGCCGTTGTTGCTCCTAAACGTTTCCACTTCATAATAACAGCACTTACAGATGACCAGGGCAGCTCTAGCAGGGCAGAAATTTGATGAACTGACTTGTCGGAAAGGTGGCATCCTATGTCGGTGCCTTGTTGAAAGTTACTGAGCTCTTTAGTAAGGCCATTCTACTGCCAATGTATGTCTATGGAGATTGCATGGCTGTGTGCTCGATTTTATACACCTGTCAGGTACGGGTGTGGCTGAAATAGCCGAATCCATTAATTTGAAGGGGTTTTCCACATACTTTTGTGTATATATAGTATCCTACCCAGCTAGTGTATAACATTCTTAGAACCATATGCTTCTTAGTGCTTGGTGAGAGTGTGGTTGTCCCATGGTTATTGTACATACAACCATCCCACAAAGTTCTGGGAATGGTGCAGGATACCCAGCTAGCACATAATGTTCTGAGAACCATATGTTTCTTAGTTGGGAATGTCTGTGTTTCAGCATAACGTTTCCTACATGTTTCCTCATGTTTCTATTTAAAATAATGTTCTCAAAACAGTCGAGAACGTGAAGAAACAACGTTCTTCTGTGGGAATTTCAATACTTAAGACTAACGTTTTCTGCAGGTTTCGCAATGGTTCTGTTTAATGCTTTATACTCATGGGAATTGGCCTATATAGATAGGGCAGGTTTTCATCAAGGATCTCTCTGTACTTTGCTCCGTTCATCTTTCACTCGATCCTGACTAGTCTCCCAGTTCTTGCCACTGAAAAACATCCCCACAGCATGATGCTGCCACCACCATGCTTCACCGTAGGGATGGTGCCAGGTTTCCTCCAGATGTGATGCTTGGCATTCAGGCCAAAGAATTCAATCTTGGTTTCATCAGACCAGATAATCTTGTTTCTCATGGTCTGAGAGTCCTTTAGGTGCCTTTGGGGCTGTCATGTATGTTTTACTGAGTGGCTTCCGTCTACCATAAAGGCCTGATTGGTGGAGTGCTGCAGAGATGGTTGTCCTTCTGGAAGGTTCTCCCATCTCCACAGAGGAACTTTGGAGCTCTGTCAGAGTGACCATCGGTTCTTGGTCACCTCCTTGACCAAGGCCCTTCTCCCCGATTGCTCAGTTTGGCCGGGCGGCCAGCTCTAGGAAGAGTCTTGGTGGTTCCAAATTTCTTCCATTTTTAAGAATGATGGAGGCCACTGTGTTCTTGGGGACCTCCCTGCAGACATGTTTTGGTACTCTTCCCCAGATCTGTGCCTCAATACAATCCTGTCTCAGAGCTCTACAATTCCCTTTGACCTCTTGGCTTGGTTTTTGCTCCGACATGCACTGTCAACTGTGGGACCTTATTTAGACAGGTGTGTGCCTTTCCAAATCATGTCCAATCAATTGAATTTACTACAAGTGGACTCCAATCAAGTTGTAGAAACATCTCAAGGATAATCAATAGAAACAGGATGCACCTGAGCTCAATTTCGAGTATCATAGCAAAGGGTCTGAATAATTATGTAAATAAGGTATTTCATTTTTTTGTATTCCTTATACATTTGCAAAAATTTCTAATATACTGTTTTCGCTTTGTCATTATGGTATTGTGTGTAGATTGATGAGGAAAAATAGTGTATTTAATACATTTTAGAAGATGGCTGTAACATAACAAAATGTGGAAAAGGGAAGTCTCGTCTGAAGTTAGCCCGGTACCAGTTAAAAAATATTTTGGAAGTATATATGGAAGTAGTTTAGTGCCCAAAAAAGGGGTTAAAAATCCTAATCTTTCTTATATCTCTCAGATATAGGACAGACTCTTCAAAACAAACTCCCTTTTTATTTTTTGGGGACTGTTTGCCATGTATGAATATGTTATTCATTGTGTTTCTATGGGCTAATAGCAGTAAGGCCTCATTTGTATAACTACAGGGGTCCTACAATTCAAAATCAAATAGGAAAATCATCCATGGTATGATCATCTTAAAACAATTCCACTGGCATGGAAGTGAACTGGGTAAATGAAAGAGCTAGCTTGCTACCTCGATGTTAATATTAGCTATCCATAGAGCTATCGCATCTAGCTCATGTCTTCTATCTAAATAATACTGATAAGATTAACTAAATGTAAAGATGTCTGCCAGCTGTTAGTAGCTAACTGCTGATGTTGACATTGATAGTACAAGCGTTTGGGAAAGAGTAGTTTTTAAGGTGTTTGTGGAGGCTGCGCGCTCTGGTAATTCGGTCGTTATGTGGCTTTGGGGGAGCTTTCTAAACGGCCTGGCTAAACTGAAATGTGACGCTTTGGCCATGGTACAGATCGCTAATCGGGTGGCATTTTGGAGAACCCCGGAGCCATGCTTTCTTGGGAGGGGTGGATTGTGGATTTTGCTACAAGTTTTTTAAATTATAATTTAGGATCAATGTGGTCACAGTTGCTTCTGGTTGAAGAGGCAGTGGATAAGGTTAGCTTGCTATAGCTAGCTATCTTCTTCCTCCATTTCCGAATGAATTTGTGGCTATTTCTTTCTGGCTGGATAAATAAGTGAGCTCGATTTTGTTTGTCTGCTGTATGTCGATAACATAGCTAAGTTTGTCACTGATACGGGCTTGTAAATATCCTAAACCTAGTCCGTTAGACAGTGATCGTCGCAAGCTAAAACGTGGGAGAGAGGGAAAAGATCATTAACTTTATGTTTCATCAACATCTTGCTAATGTTCACTCAAATTAGATTTTTATTCTAGAAAGATTGTAATTGTGTCAATATGTTGTGAATATTGTAGTAAAATCATCACAGATGATTTCCATTCTAACAAGTGATGTGCCACTTACTGTAGACCAAATTAGCATGTATAGTAGGTTACAGGCAATATACTCCTACGCCGTGTGAGTCATAGGAAATCCCAGCTTGCGTTTGGGGCTTTCCGGCAATCTTCATTATATGCAGGGAGCATAAATTGTAGAATTGTTTAAACTAACATATAATTTTTCAAGTCAGAACCCATGTATACAAGTTAATATACAGCACTAACTACATAAATATTTGATTAGGTTTGGAGACTATGGGTAAATTATTAGACTAAAGGTGAGGACGCAACAGTTCACCTGACACAAGACTGAATCCAAACATTATACTATTGACTGTATGTGCATTTGACATTTCCTGTACTTTTTGTCGCATTTGTTGATAACAAAATCGGCAAATACTCTGCATCCATTCAGTAACATGATTAGAATATTATTTTTTATTTTTGGGGTAGGTGGAACACAAGACAAAAATAATGACGAGGTGAGAGGTCGAACTGGTGTCTACAAGTGGCCACACACCTCTCCAAAAGTGTACACAGTTCCTAAGTAAATGCAATGCACTTTCATAACTCAAAGAGTCTTCAACTATAAGGTGCTTTATTGAGCTCTCCTAGCTGTGCCGTTGAGGAACTAGAGCAAGTACTCTTGTAGTTGTTTTGGTTGGAACACAGCCCTGCATCCCCGTCATCACGCAATTACTCTTGTTTACGCAATCCAAAAACAGTCCATTATAAATCACAATCTGGGTCAGGTGGGCATTATTTGAAACCTTGCAGTATAGCCAACATGACTACTAGCTAAATGATCAAATACGATCTTAGTGTTAGGCTTTCAGAAGGCAAGTCAGAGAAGCAGATTGTCATTTTGGTGTGTATACAATGTCATGAGTGCATTCAGGTCCGCGGCCAATTGTCTTCACATTTCAACAAACAGGCTCCTTCTGATGTCACAGGAAGGCCAAAAAGATCATCAAGGACATCGACCACCCAAGCCACGGCCTGTTCACCCCGCTACCATCAGAAGGCGAGGTCAATACAGGTGCAACAAAACTGGGACGGAGAGACTGAAAAACAGCTTCTATCTCAAGGCCATCAGACTGTTAAATAGCCATCACTAGCCGGCTACCACCCGGTTACTCAACCCTGCGCCTTAGAGTCTGCTAACAGTTGAAGTCGGATGTTTACATTCACTTAGGTTGGAGTCGTTAAAACTCGTTTTTCAACCACTCCACAAATTTCTTGTAAACAAACTATAGTTTTGGCAAGTCGGTTAGGACATCGACTTTGTGCATGACAAGTCATTTTTCCAACAATTGTTTACAGACAGATTATTTCACTTATTCACTTTCACTGTATCACAATTCCAGTGGGTCAGAAGTTTACATCACTAAGTTGACTGTGCCTTTAAACAGATTGGAAAATTACAGAAAATTATGTCATGGCTTTAGAAGCTTCTGATTGACTCAAATTATGTCAATTAGCCTATTGGAGATGTACCTGTGGATGTATTTCAAGGCCTACCTTCAAACTCAGTGCCTCTATGCTTGATATCATGGGAAAATCAAAAGAAATCAGCCAAGACCTCCATCAATCTGGTTCATACAGTGAAATAATCTGTCTGTAAACAATTGTTGTAAAAATTACTTTTCATGTCCTAACTGACTTGCCAAAACTATAGTTTGTTAACAAGAAATTTGTGGAGTGGTTGAAAAACAATTTTGAATGACTCCAACCTAAGTGTATGCAAACTTCCGACTTCAACTGTATATATATTCAAAGAAGCCACCCTTTGCCTTGATGACAGCTTTGCACACTCTTGGCATTCTCTCAACCAGCTTCACCTGGAATGCTTTTCCAACAGTCTTGAAGGAGTTCCCACATATGCTGAGCACTTGTTGGCTGCTTTTCCTTCACCCTGCGTTCCAACTCATCCCTAACCATTTTAATTGGGGTGAGGTTGGGTAATCATGGATGCCAGGTCATCTGATGCAGGACTCCATCACTCTCCTTCTTGGTCAAATAGCCTTTACACAGCCTGGAGGTGTGTTGGGTCATTGTCCTGTTGAAAAACAGGAAGCGCATGGGATGGCGTTTCGCTGCAGACTGCTGTGATAGCCATGCTGGTTAAGTGTGCCTTGAATTTTAAATAAATCACTGACCACACATGCGGAGATCATCCATTCACCTACAGCACTCTGCGTCTCACAAAGTCACGGCGGTTGGAACCAAAAATCTCAGACCAAAAGACAGATTTCAACCGGTCTAATGTCCATTGCTTGTGTTTCTTGGCCCAAGCAAGTCTCTTCTTATTATTGGTGTCCTTTAGTAGTGGTTTCTTTGCAGAAATTCAACCATGAAGGCCTGATTCACGCAGTCTCCCCTGAACAGTTGATGTTGAGATGTGTCTGTTACTTGAACTCTGTGAAGCATTTATTTGGGCTGCAATTTCTGAGGCTGGTAACTCTAATGAACTTATCCTCTGCAGCAGAGGTAACTCTGGGTCTTCATGTCCTGTGGCGTTCCTCATGAGAGCCAGTTTCATCATAGCGCTTGATGGTTTTTGCAACTGCACTTGAAGACACGTTCAAAGTTCTTGAAATATTTCTTATTTATTAAAATAATAATGGACTGTCGTTTCTCTTTGCTTATTTGAGCTGTTCTTGCCATAACATGGACTCAGTCTTTTAACAAATAAGGCTATCTTCTGTATACCACCCATACCTTGTCACAACACAACTCATTGGCTCAAACGCATTCAGAAGGAAAGAAATTCCACAATTAACTTTTAACAAGGCACACCCTTTAATTGAAATGCATTCCAGGTGACTACCTCATGAAGTTGGTTGAGAGGCTACTTCTACAATGTAGAAAATAGTTCAAATAAAGAAAAACCTTGGAATGAGTAGGTGTGTCCAATATTTTGACTGGTACTGTATACTGAACAAAAATATAAATGCAACATGTAAAGTCCCATTTTTCATGAGCTGTAATAAAAGATCTCAGAAATGTTTCATACGCAAAAAAAAAAGCTTATTTCTCTCACATTCTCTGTACACAGTTTTTACATCCCTGTTAGTGAGCATTTCTCCTTTCTCCTTTCGCCACAATTAACAACCTGATAAACTCTATGCAAAGTAGATGTTTCGCGCTGCATGAGGCAGATGGTGGTCACACCAGATACTGACACGTTTTCTGATCGACACCCCTACCTTTAAAAAAAAAAAGATATCTTTGACCAACAGATGCATATCTGTATTCCCATTCATGTGCAATCCATTGGCGCCTAATGAATTTATTTCAATTAACTGATTTCCTTACATGAACTGTAACTCTGTTAAATCTTTAAAATTGCTGCATGTTGCGTTTTATATTTTTGTTCAGTGTATAAAACAAAATTGTACTGGAGTGCACAGAGAGCATGATTATACTCTTACCCAAGAAATACAAGAGAAACACATTCTCTGTGCAGTATCAATGATACAAAATGACTGAATATACAGTTGGATCGTTTTGACTATACCCAGGAAGTGAGCAGAGATATCTACAGCAGTTCCACAGAGCTGTCTACTGTAGATCTACAGACCGTTCTGCAGTAGTTCCACAGAGCTGTCTACAGTAGATCTACAGACCGTTCTGCAGTAGTTACACAGAGCTATCTACAGTAGATCTACAGACCGTTCTGCAGTAGTTCCACAGAGCTGTCTACAGTAGTTCCACAGAGCTGTCTACAGTAGATCTACAGACCGTTCTATCTGTGGTGGCTACTGTAGAAGGTCTGTTGTGCTCTGTAGACAGCTCTGTGGTGTACTGTAGACAGCTCTGTGGTGCTACTGTAGACAGGTCTGTGGTGCTACTGTAGACAGCTCTGTAGAGCTACTGTAGACAGCTCTGTGGTGCTACTGTAGACAGCTCTGTGGTGCTACTGTAGACAGCTCTTGTGTGCTACTGTAGACAGCTCTGTGGTGCTCTGTAGACAGTCTGTGGTGCTACTGTGACAGGTCTGTGGTGCTACTGTAGACAGGTCTGTGGTGCTACTGTAGACAGCTCTGTGGTGCTACTGTAGACAGTTGTGGTGCTACTGTAGACAGGTCTGTGGTGCTACGTAGACAGTCTGTGGTGCTACTGTAGACAGGTCTGTGTGCTACTGTAAGATGGCTCTGTGGTGCTACTGTAAGACAGCTCTGTGGTGCTACTGTAGACAGCTCTGTGGTGCTACTGTAGACAGGTCTGTGGTGCTACTGTAGACAGGTCTGTGGTGCTACTGTAGACAGCTCTGTAGAGCTACTGTAGACAGCTCTGTAAAACTTTTGTAGACAGCTCTGTGGAACTACTGTAGACAGCTCTGTGGAACTACTGCAGAACGG